>NW_024344377.1:394175-398006 GCF_902729225.1 Pteropus medius
GTCAGGTTGACGCGCCCTGGATGCGGGGCTGGAGGCGCAGGGCTGGGCGCGCTCCCGCGGAGCCAGAGCCGCAGAGGCTCCCGGGCTGGACTCTGGTTTCTCAGGTACAAGTTGGGTGCCAGGCGCGGGGGTGGGGGCGGCGAGGAGCGGCGGGTGCCTGGTCCCGGGCTCGGGGCTCCGGCGCCCCTCTGCTTTCCCGCCGGGCGGCGGCGGCGGCGGCCGGGGCTGGGCGTAGGGAGTCCGGGCCGGCGGAGCCTGCGCGCAGCCTCACTCCCCGCGGAGCTCCCGGCGCGGCGGCGGCGGCGGCCCAGGCGGCAGACAATGAACTTGCGAGCGAGCCGAGCCCAGGCAGGTTTGGGCCCGGCGCCCCTCGGCTCGTTCTCGCCGTGGCTACTGCGGTCCCCAGCGAAGGGGGGCCCTTTGCCGCCGGTCCTGGCCGCGCTGCGAGCGCTCTGAGCGCCGGGGACACCCCGGGAAGGGCTGCCCGGCCGCGCCGCTGGGGCTCGCACGCCCTCTCCCCGGTTAAGAGAATGCAGCCGGAGATCGGGGACTGGGGACCTGGCGATGGGATGGTGGCGCTGCGGACAGCTGGAGGCCTGCGGGGGGCGCATGCCGCGGGGCATGCACGGGCCGGCGGTCCAGAAGAACGGTCCCGGAGTCAGCGCCCCCGCGCCTCCCGGCTCGGGAAGGTGCAGGCGGAGGACGGAAGAACAGACAGCCCGATGCTTTGGCTGTGTGAGCGCGCGTAGCGCGGCGGGGGCGGTGGTGCTGCAGGCATTTCCCCAGCCGTGCGCTCAGCCTCCCCGCGCACTTCGGGGAAGTTTCCAGGAGCGGCCCGAGGCAGGTAGGTGAGCACGCGTCACTCTCTCCCCGACTCCAGCTCGGAGCCACCTCCGGACCCCCGGCTCCAGTCTCGCGGCCGCTCGGGACCGAGGAGGTTGCTGCGGGGGGCGGGGGGGGCTGTGTGTCCCAGACGCGCAGACGCCCGAGGGACTGGGTTCTGGGGGTGGGGACCTCGGAGGCGGGCCTGGGAGGAGACGGGGGCGCGGCGGGGCCCTGAGCGGCCTGAACTTTTGCTCTCGGCTCCCTCTCCTTTCGTCGCCGCCATCCGCCCTCTGCTCGCTCCTTGCGCCCGGCCGCGGTTCCGGAGGCGGCGAGACTCGGGAGTCGCCGGCGCTTCCCGCGGCCGTGCGGCGTCCCCGGCCGGCCTCGGAGCGGCGAGCCTAGCGTGGCAGGTCTGAGTGGCGCGGCGGGGCGGCGGGGAGCGGGGGGCGACGGTGGCGATCGTGATGGAGCGCGAGTCTGTGGGGTGCACGCATCGTGCGTGGAAGAATGCAGTGGCTTTGTGGGAGGTCAGAGGGGGCGCATCGGCACCAGCCGGACCCCAGAGCCCCTGGGAGCCGCCTGGGATCGCGGGATGGAGGCGTCCGGGCCCAGGGAACCTCGCCTTTGGGGGAATGAATGAAGAGCCGTGGAAGCGCCTTCCGACTGCTCCGTGCGAACGGATTGGCCGGCGTGCGCGCGCGTGTGCGCGTGTGTGTGTTTAGGATTCGGAGCCGCCTGGGTCCTGGGCGCGGCTGCTTGACCGCCCCGTCGCGGTCCGGGTGCCCAGTTGCCCTCCCTCCCTGCACGCTGGAGCGGCGGGTGTAGACGCTGAAGGCTGGAGGCTCCTTTACGTAAACAGCTGCTGGCGGCTGAACGTCCGCGCCTCGCGTGGGGCTGTTCGAGGAGGAGGCGGCAAGGCTGAGACCTGCTCCTCATGCCCCTGTCTTCCCGTCCCCGGGACCCTTCGCTGTATTCACGTTGGGTGAGTTGATGGCACAGAGTTTTCGGGAATGAAGTTGTATCTCCAGGAAGCCCCAGGATGCCCCGAGACTGCTTGGGGCGCAGAATTCAGTGAGGCCGAGCAGGGGGCTCGCTCTGGTTCTGGGATCCCTGGCTGTGCTCCCGCTGCTCATTATCATCTGCCGTTCCCATGAGGCCAGCCACCCGGCGTTGGAGCAGAAAGGTAGGCTGGCGGCATCTGCACCCCGCGAGGGTCCAAGGAGGAAACCGAGGCTTGGAGCTTTGCGGGGAGTTTCTCTAAGACCCTCCCACAGCATTCTCCGTCCCCAGTTTTTCTACCCCCCTCCCCCTGCAACGTTGCAAAATCAGGAACCCTTCCTTCCAGAGCATGACACTTACTAATTTTTACAAACTGTGTGTGTTGAATCAGGATGTCTTGATGGATACCCACTACAGATCATATATGGTTTTGTTTAAGAGCATGGGAATAATAATGCTTTTTAATTAGGTAGTTTTTATCAAATAAGTTTTTCTCTCCGATACTAAAGATTGGCAGGAAAATGTTCTTGCCTCCTGCTGCATGGAGAGACAGAGCCAGCAGGGAAGCGGCCTGCCCTGGGCTCCCTGTTAGTGCTCAGCTGTGCCGGAATGGGTCTGCAGGTCAGGCCTGCCCACAGTGGATCCCACGTGTGCCTTGCTTTTCTTTGGCCATCAGAGCTTGTGAGGCCTGAGCCGCCGCTGCCCTGGCCTGGGGAGTTGATGCCTTTGGTTTCCCTGCATCTGGAAGAGGCGATGTTTGCAGGAAAGGTCGGGAAGGAGACTCTGCTTATTTGGTGTTTAGAGAAAAGCAGAGAAGAGACTCTAAGATACCGGCTGAGCCACAAGAGTCCCAGGGCCTTTGAACCTGCACTAGCAGAAGCTTTGGAGAAGTGCTGGGTTCTGATTAGATTGTGGTTGTCCAGGGCCATCAAAGTCCTAGCTGAAAGCTGCCCTTGCTAGTGCAAGGGATGGGGAGAGGAGGTTGGGGCTGCCCTGAACAGGTGAGCCCGCGCTCTACCTGTAGGAAGCAGCTTTGACTCAGCTCCAGCCAGTTGGGGAAAACCAGACTTGCTAGGGTTTGTTAATTTTCAAGAGAATTCTCAAGCTTGGATATTAAAGTGTGGGCTCAAATTCTAGGAGTAGGGTAGAGGTTAGGTGAGTGTATTGGCAGGAGGTCTGAGGCTTGACACCTGGCTCTTTGTTTGTATACTGGGAAGGGTATCCCACCATCAGAGAAATGTGACCCACGGATCACACCCCCTGAGGGCCCAAGGACTAAGAATTGACAGATGCCCATCGTGTCTACAGCCATGTGCCAGGCTCCTTCATTTGCTTATGGGTCTTGCATTCACTCAATAGCTATTTGATGAATTCCCATCATATGGAAAGTGACACTCTGCATAAAACTTTTCAAATAATTTTATTTCCCAAATAGATCCCTCGGTTGAGCACCTGGGGATGATACGATGATAAGACAGACATGGTCCCAGCCCTTGAAGGAGGGGACCAGACAAAAATGCCTGTACCAGGTGGACAAATGAACTGAGCTGTGTTAAGAGCTGGGAAGGAAGGCGTGGCAAAGGAAAGGGCTAGGAACGAGTTGGTGGTGGGGGACGGTCCTCCTTTTACAGATGTGGAAACTGAGGCTCGCAGCAGTAGGGCAACTGGCCCAAGGAAACACAGCTGGTAAGTGGAAAGTCAGGCCAGGTCTTTGATCCCCGGCTCCTGGGCCGGCTGCTTCATCCCATCAGGCTAGGCTGAAACATTTGGGAGTTTCCAGAATGGACGCTTGCTGTGGTTGGCAGCTCTGCTTTTCCCGTGCACCCGCCCAGACCCTCTCCCCTTCCTCGTGCCTCAGCAGGCCTGGGATTGCACAGATGCCACATGTCGCCTAGTTTTGGTAATGAGAGGAGAGAGAGAGAGAGAGAGAGAGAGAGAGAGAGAGAGAGAGAGAGAGAGAGAGAGGAGTCCACTTAAGTTCTAAAGGCAGAAACTTTTTAAAAAGTA
>NW_024344377.1:398017-479291 GCF_902729225.1 Pteropus medius
AAGTTCTAAAGGCAGAAACTTTTTAAAAAGTAGCAGCTGGTATGGGAATGTCATTTGCGTGGGCACGCCCTTTAGTAGCATGTGAGTCTGAAGTGACGCTGTCAGTCACTGGTACCCTGTTTTCCCTTCTGGTCTGTAGCTGGGATGCTCAGGAAGGATACTGAGTTACTTCCATGGGAACCTCTGATCCTGTTCTGTGAACCGAGAGATTGTGTTCTCACCTAGCTGACCAGATATCGGGAGGCTGAGCGTTTTGACTCGCACAATGTATTTCTTTATTGTTCTCAAGTGCTAGGGTCTGACTCCCTTCCTGAGACGCTCCTCCTTTAAATACAGCACTGGGCCGAGATGATTCACATGCGGACCTGTGTTTTCACAGCATGAAATGAAGCATAAAGGTGTCAGTCGTCTAGTTAGCGTATTCAGTCTAGATATTCAGGAAGAAAAGTCAAGGTTTTGTGTTGATTTGGGCCCATATAGGATTATTTTAAGTACAGGGGTTGAGGGAGAAGACACTGATCACGACGGCTTTCATTTTCTGGGTTCCTGCTGGTTCCAGCTGGCCCTGAGCCGGGCAGTCAGACAGGTATCCCCTTTTGTCTCAATGAGAGGGCAGGGAGGCCCTTCGAGATCACACAGACCAAGCTGTTAGCCTGTGCCTCCGGAGGAAGGAGGGGCGTGGGAGGGGCGGTGCATAGCAATAATAGAGCTCCAGAGAGGCAGGGCGGGTGTGACCCAGCAAGCTGTAAGCTGGGGGAGGTTCTCATTCTCTCTGCTGATTTCGAAAGGGATGCGGAGGAAACTCGAGCCACATCTTTCATCAGCAGCACATGCAGTATTGACACGTTCCCTCGGGTGCCACCCCGGGCTAGGTACACGGGGGCAGAGTCAGCACGCGGCTGGGCTCCGAGGCGGCACTCAGAGGAGGGGCGAGGCAGCAGTTGCACATCAGAGTCTCTTAATGCTGCTGACAGATGGCGTTGAGCCTGGGACAGGTGCAGCAGGCGCCTGGCTGCAGTGGTCTAGGATGACTTCGCACCTGGCCTGAGAGCTGGGGTCCTGTGCTGTGCGTGAGGTGACCTCTGCAGGGGGCTTGGAGCAGCGTCTGGCATACAGTAAGCGCTCGATAAATGCTGGCCTCATCTTTAGCACTCATCACCGGGGGTGGCGGGAGATGTCTCTGAACTCCTTGAAATTGCGCGTGCACTTTTTATGTAGCTGTGCATCTTTCTCAGAGGGCATGCCTTCTAGTATATTCTACCTCAAAGGGCTGCTCTGACACCCCATAAGGCCGGGAGCCCCAGGATGCCTTGGATTCTAGTCAGGTTTCCTTGGGCTGGTTGCTCCACTTTTCAGGGTTGTTTCTTCATCTGTGCAAAGAGGGGGCTAGGTACCCAGGTGCTGTGAGAGACGCTTTCAGCTGACATGGAGGACAGGCTGTGGGTCCGATGCGGTTAAGCAGAGGGCAGAGTGGGCAGCTCTCACTGGGGATGTCCTGGGGTGGCTTTTGAGTGTCACATGCTGAGCCGCACTTTAAGTTCAAAAGAGTCCCAAGCAGGCGAGCAGGGGCCTCCTTGCTGGGCAGGCTCTCCCTCACACTTATTTTAGATCTGTAGAGCTCATCCTAGCCCAGACCTTTTGGGCCTTTGAAGAAAGCAAGGCTGGCAGATCCTCAAAAGCAGAGGTGTCATTATAATGGAAATTTGGCCGTCTTCCAGAATTGTGTTTGCGATGAAAATATTGAAACAGGCAGCTCCATCACCCAGGTGCCTGGAAAATACCCCAACATGGGCAAATAATTAGATACAAGCCAGGCGCAATTATTTTTTCCTACAATATGCTGGAACCTGGTGGTTTTGCATTTTTTTTTCTTGAAATGGAGTATGCACCCACTGGTTCATTTTGCTCCTTGTGGTCAAAAAAAAAAAAAAAAATAGCAGTGCAGCCTCTGAGGGGAAGGGCGCGGGCCATGGGAGGCGGCAGTTCCCTCCCTCCCAGGGCGGTCCTGGGTCCTGGGGAAAGTTCTGGACTGCTCTGCTGTGCCCTCGCAGGGAGCTGCCCCATGCCTGGGCCCCTGGCGTCTTTGCTAGGAGGCTGGACCCTGCATCTCAGGGTCTGAGGAGTCTCAGAAGGTTTGTTATTGTCTCACCCCGTGTCAGAAGGGGTCTGATGGCTCTGGCCATCCTTCCCGACTCCTGTTAACTCACTCATGCTGACGGAAGTGAGCTTAGCCAGCTCCTTCACGTTTCCAGTCAGCCCAGTGTCCGGTGCTGCCTTGCTGGCGGTTTTTCAGCCTGAGTGTTGAATCCCATAGACCCTTGCGGGGGCTGCACAGGTGGTGGGGGAGCGTGGGCACTAGGCTGACCGGGTTCGAGTCTCTTCTGTGCTTCTCTGTTCCATCACCGTGACCCTGGGCAAGCGGCTTAATCCCCTTGTGCCTCAGTTTGCTCATCTGTAAAACTGGGTTAATAATCTCTACCCTGTAGTGTGGTTTGTGCATTAGAAACAGTACACTTTAGGGTTCAGAGGAGCTCCTCATATTGAACCCCTCTTTCCAGGCTGAGTTCTGAACCTATGGAGAGAGAGGGGAGGAGGAAGGTGGATGGAAATAAAAAGGTGACGTTCGTTCCCCACCGGAGTCGATGTTGGAGGATGTGGGCAAGTGGACCTTGTAATCCTGAGCTGAGAACTGGGCAGTCAGGCTGACCGGTCTGCCCGGTCGCAGGCAGCGTGGGAAACCTCTCCTGGGGCAGCCCCTTCCTCCAGGGGCAGCCAGCAGCGTGACACGCCTGCTGTCTAAGGGAGAGGGTGAGGCTGGCCTGTGTGTGCCCAGGGCCTCCTTCCACACTCCTGGGATGGTGTAGACACCACCAGGTGTAGACCCCAGAAGACTTAGGCAGGTGGAGCTCCCTCCAGTGGAAGGGACCATTGGGAGTGACTGTAACGTGCTGAGCCCAGGCCTGGCCTGTGGGGCGGGGTCAACAAATGGTGCCTGTTAGATATGCGGTTGATGAAGACAGCTGGGCACTGAGATTGGACAGTGAGGCTGGTCATCTGTGTCGCTGTCTGTGAGTCATCAGCCAGACTGAGACAGGGACTAGCCATGGACGCGAGGCTGCCTTCTAACTTTACGGCTGCACTCGGAGGCACAGCGGGGCCCACTTGGTCCCCCCCATGTGGCCCGAACCTTCACCGGCCCCCATGACGCTCTCCCCTGAGCACCTTCTGGAAGCCTTTGCCAGTAACTTAGCATCTCTCCCACGTCTCCCTTCTCCCGTCCAAGTGTTCCCTTCCTCCTGTGTCTGGTCTGCGATTCTACTCTATTTGAACTCGACCTTGAACCCATCCCACTGTATATCACGTTCTAGTTTCCTGGGTGCCGTCTGTTTGTCCCGACCTGGTGTCCCCCTCATTCCCCAGGGGAGGAGGACGTCTGTGGGACCCACTCATGGCTGGGCCTACACATAGTGATGAGAGTCCATCATTTGTTGAATTAATGCATCAATTTGACGCGATTCTTTCAAAAGCCTCTTTCTCCTGGAGAAAGGGTGTCACACACGGATTTCACGTGGGCTCTGGGTGTGTACCCAGAAGTCGGAAAAGGGTCCCCGGTTTGGTAGCGTGGCACAGGAGAGTTAACACTTGTCGCTAAACTTCTGGAGGAATCAAGAGCATAAAGGAATAACCTTGGATTTCCTGGCATTAGATTTTTGAGCTATTAAAAGATAATAACCACAGTTTTTTATGTGTGTTTTGAGAGTCTTGGGGAAAACGTTACAGACGTTTGGTTGGTGTTTCAGAAACATAAGCGGGAGCCATCTACTCAGGCTGGAAACGCGGGGCCGTTAGGGTTTCTTATCGCGGGTACAAATAGCTCGTCCTTCGGTTCCATGTGCCTTTGTTTGGAATGTAAATATTTGCGTTAAAAATATAAAGCATGTCCTGGCATGTATTTATAGGGACCATAATTTCCCAACCAAAAGTCAGACTATTGGTCTCCAGAGGGTCGTTTCCTCCGATTCGCGAACCTGTTTGTATAACGAGTCTTCGAGTGAGCACACAGAGCCGGACACACGCGCACGGGAGGAATTCCGGGCTTACGGGACAGTGGGGCTACCCCTGGAATCGGGCCGAGGGCTCGTCGTTCCCAATGTCCGCTTCTCACGCTGTCTGTTAAGTTGTGGCCATGCCGGAGAGGGCGAAGTTTGGGCTGAGGTCCCCCAGGATGCTCTGGCCCCCACTGTCCTCTGTTTGCTGGACATCCAGGCGGGGGCTTGGCCGCAGCTGGCTCATCTCTGTGTCGTGTAAGCAGACGCTGGATTTTGGAATTGCTGTTGCTTTAGGAAGGTGTTGAGAAGGATTGGGGGTGGGCGGGGGGGGCATCGCTGGCCTTTCTGTGGTCTGGTGGAGGGGCAGAAGGTCTTGTTCTGGCTTGAGGTTCAACTCCGAGGGCCTGGGCAGAATGTCTTCCTCTTTCGATTCCTGGGAGCAGTTTAGCTTTTACATTTTCCTAAGAACAGCCCAGATTTGCCAGACACTTGCTGGAGGCAGAATGTCACCACTTCCGGTCCCCGCCTCCTCTCTGGAGTGAGCGACTGGGGGCCGTGGCAGGGCTGGGCCAGGGCCTCTGCTCCTGGCATCATTGCGTAGGTGTGTTGGGGGGAAAAAGTTGTTCTCGAAACTCTCTGTGACAGCTCTCGATGGAAACCCCGTCTCCCAGAGTCTCAGCAAATGGAGAGATGAGGTCATCGGGGGCAGGCCTGGCCAATAAGCCAGCCCCGAATCCAGGCTTGCCCCCCACGGGGCAACCTCCCTGTTATCACAGGGTGAAGGGTATATGGGACTGGCGGGTGGAGGCCCCTGCGGTGGCCCTGGTTGGCTGGTGTCTCTTTGTCCCAGCCAGAGCGGGGGCCCACCGTACACCATTGCCTCAGCCCTGAGACTGGTCGAGGTAGCAGGACCCTCCCCTGTCGCTTGCCCATCTCCACATTGCAAAGGGCACGGCGTCCTGGCTGCGCGAGTGCCAGTCATCTCTGTACTTGGGAGCCCTGCCTTGGGGTCCTAGGAAGCTGAGCCCCACCCAGGAGAGGACGTGAAGCAGGGAGGCGGTCCGAGGGGACAGGAGCAGAGAGCTGGGTTCTGGCCCCCCGACCTGCCATCCAGTGTTCAACACGGAACTCGCCCTGTGGGCCCTCCCTTCCACCCACCAGTGAACATTCCTCGTGTGAAAGAAACATCGTCCAGCCTTCGAAATGGGGCGGCCTCAGGAAAGACCCTCTTCCTGTGTGCCGGGGTGTTCTCGAACCGTGGGAAACTTCTGATCGCCTGTCCTGTGGTCATCTTTAGTCAGACCCGTGATGCTGTGACCTTCCTGTATTCTCTGTCACAGCTCTTAATGAAGATACGATGTTCCAGAAATCCCCGTGTAACCCCACATCGGACTGCTAATTCAAGTTCACTGTTTCGAAAGTCAGAGGAAATAGCCCCTGGTAGGACATGCCAAACTTGCCTGAGAAAGTTAGCAGCAGGAACAAATGGGAAGATCAAAGGAGGGATCAGCCTGACATTTCTGCCATCCTGACTTTGAAGAGCTATTTATACCCCCTCGACAGCCTTCGCAGTGAGAAATTTGATATGGAAAGATGCACCAGAGAGAAGAGAGGGAGCTTAGCACCCGGGACCTTCCCAGTCGAAACAAAGTAACGAATGGAAACAAACTAACTAACGAACAGAACAAACCCATTTCCCCCACAGGTCGACAGTTGAAAATCCATGGACCTTTTGCATGGGACATAATTTGGCTCAGAGAATAAAAATGACGTATAAAAAGTAGATGAAACCTTGGTCGCCCTTTGAATGGTAGAAATAAATTCGCTTTTGGCTGTTAAAACAGAAACAAATCAATAGAAAAACGCAGGCCTGCCCCCTGCTGAGCTAGCAGTTTGTTTGGTTTATGGAAGAAGGAGGTTTGCCCACCCCAAACTAGCTTCGTAGCTTCGGGTCAGTTATCGACCTGCATGCAGAACCATTTAGGGAAGTGTGTGTATATTTATTCCACGACGTTTTCCTCTGATTTAGTTTCAAAAATTGTGGAATAGATTTTTTTGTTCGTTTAATCTATTCTTTTTCTCACAGCTTTATTAGGACATAATTCACATACCGTACAATTCACCCATTTACACAATCCAGTAGTTTTTAATATATTCGCAGATGTGGGTAACCAGCACTACATTCAATTTTAAAACAATTCGTCCTATCCAAAAGAAACCCTTTGCTTGCCAGCTATCAGCCCCCTGTCTCCCCGTTCACTCCCCACCCCCGTCCTCCTGCCATAAGCGACCAGGCATCTTCTTTCTTGATCAGTTTCTCTATTCTGAACTTCATATGAACAAAATCATATAATACGTGTTTTTACTGTGACTGACTCTTTTCACTTAGCAGAATGTTTTCAAGGTTCATCCATGTTGCAATGTGTGTTGGTGCTTCATTACTTTTGATGGCTAAATAATATTGTATTGTATGGCTTTACCACATTGTGTTTATCCACTTGTTTGATGGTAGACATTTAAGTTGCCTCCATCTTTTGGCTCTTAGGAATAATGCTGCTATAAGCATTTAGGTGCAGGTTTTTGCATGGACACGTTTCCATTTCTAGCGTTATGTTTTGTGAGATATTTTCCTTGCTCTTGAGAATAAGATTGATTTACTTTTTATTTGCTCTTTCTCTGACCGTAGAGAAGGCTCGATTCTCAAACGGGGTTCTGATCCCCCTCAGAAGTGACTGAATTTGAGAGCTCGGAAAGGCCTGCGTGGAACCCTAATGCAGCCTCATTTCATAGATGATGAGACCGAGGGACAGGGGAGCCACACAGAGTCAGGATTGAATTTGAGTTTTTGGAGTCAGTTCAGTTACCCCTGCTGACTGGCTGGAGCAATAAACAAGGGCTGGTTGGGTGGACAGATGGTGACCACCTTGCTGAGCCCACGGTTCTAACCCGCCTTGACCTTACAGAGGCTGGAGAATGTCTCATTGTCCACAAACACCAAAATATGTGGCGCCACCCCTTTCTCGTTCTTTCCCCCCTGCAGTGACGGGAGGCCACCACTTATCCGAGAAATATTTCAATTGGGTCCGATTCAGAGAATGAAATTTTATCTGCTCTGGCATAGCCCACAAACAAAGGGGCTGCGACTGTGACTCCAGGAGACATTAGGAAGGTTTTTTAAAAAACCTTCTGCTGGGTCAAAGCATTGAAGCTATCATGCTGGCCCACCAGGATCTCTGAGGGGGTGTTTTGCATGGGCTGGGGGTGCCTCCCACGGTGTTTAGCTGTGTGTCCCCAGACTGGCTTTTCAAGCACTTGGTTTTCAGGTGCCATTTGAGTTCTGATGCAGCAGGTAGAAGTGTTTTGGGGCTGGAGTGTTCTCGATGCTTAGGAAAGTCCATCTGTTCAGATCCCCGTGGATACACTTCATATTCTTCCCATCGAGATCCAGTGCAGCTCCGTGACTGTAACGAGAAGTAAACGTTGCAGGAAGCTCCTTAGCTCTAAATCTGGGTGCTGCATCGAGACCCCTGCGGAGCTTTTTGAAAGAAACACACGCGCTCCAGTCCCCCGTCAGTTCTCCGGGTCATGGGAAAGAATGATTGAAAATGGCCGAAAAGACAGGAGCATAGATGAAAGGAAGAAACGCAGGAGTGGGCAGGAGTAGGTCGGGTTATCGACAACCTTGACCCATAGCGCAGGGACAGCAAGGGCCCCACAGGTCACCTGGTTCATTTTCCTATCGCACTCACCCCCTTTTACTGCGGGAACGGAGACCTGCAGAGGTGGCGGTGGGCCCCCCATCCTTCAGCGTCACGGACAAAGAACATCTGGGCGTCTGACCCTTCAGTTTCCCCAAGTTTCCTGACACAGGCTTTACACCTCCCTTCAGTCACCTTCCAGCGGCTGAGACCTGCTCCGTGCTGACACTGTGCTTGGGGCTGGGAATCCAGCAGGAACTAGGCAGACAGGGTTCCGGTGCTCACAGAGTGTGTGTTCTCAAGTTCGCGAATATCAGAGAACACATAGCATTAAGTGCTGTGGGATGGGGAGCGACTGACTGGCCTTTCCAAGGTGGCAACATCCAAGCTGATCCTTGAAAGACAGGAAGGCACCACTGCCAGATGCTTGGGAAGAGCACCTCAGGCAGAGGGAACAGCCATGGCCAGGACCCCAGGAGCTTTTTGAAAGAAACTGATAGGATGGGATCTTTCATGATGGGGAGAGATGGTCAGAGGACTGGTTTGTAGCCCCCTTGGGTTGATGTCCATTCTTCTCTGTTCTACATCCTTTAAATGATTGTTTACAGCTCGTTTACCATCTCCCTGTCTCATCTTTGGGTGGAGAAGGCTTGTCCGTTGCTGGTCGGCCCACAGTGCTGCACTTTCAGAAAACAGGGTTAACGAGAAACAGAGAAAAATCTCATCCTCCTCGTCCTCTCCGTTGAGGCTTGGCCCGTGAGCGGAAGTTATTTTTATGTAAGCTCGAGAAGGGAAGTCTCAGGTGGGCAGCTGAAACCACAACCAGAAACACAAGACTGACATAGCGAAATCTCAAAAGTGAGCACGTGGCTGGTAACTCGAATGCGGTGACAGTCCCGGGTAGCCCAGTCGGGGAGAGGAGACCCTTTGAAGAAGGATGAGGGCAGAGTGAAACCCGATGCTGGTGCGGCCCCTTCCTGTGCATTGCTCTCCTTCCCCGGCTTCGCGTCCCAGCCCTCCCCCGGGACTTGACTTCCTCTTGAGCCCTTGCAGGTGGAGATTCTTCCTTCCTCGCCATGGCTACCCCCAGGTGTTTCTCTCCCAGTTGTCTGAGAGAACCTCAGCTCCTTGACCCATCTCCCTTCCTCCTAGAGTGGACCCCTAGGTTGCCTCCTCACCCTCGGTCCTGCCATCACCCAGGTCCAGTAGTCTCCATGGGGACAGTCTATTTGGAGCCCTGGCCTCCTGTGTCCTCTGCCTCCTCGATCCTTCAGTATACTCTGGACCTTGTCCACACCCGGACTGCTCCATGAAATATATAGTCAGTCCCTGTTATTGACATATTATTGACATATTAGTGACAGCCTTTTCCTTCTTGGGAACCAGGACCAACTGGTCGACCTGATGCATAGACCTTGACAGACTGTTTCTGTCAATTATTTTCTTCAACTTTAAATCTCTCTCTGGTCCTTTCTGGACATCCTTAAGGGCATAACATTGCAAAACCTTCCCCATAAATATTTATCAGCTGTCGCAGCAATATACATCTCCATTTCATGTTGTTTATGATTATTTTTTAAACTATGGACAAAAAAAAAAAGTTTCCCTGTGTTATACTAAATGGTAAAATAAAAGAGAAACATGTTTTTCCCCCAAGTAGCTTGATTTAGAATCATTCCAGATGTTCATCCGGCATCTCTTCCCGAATCCGCGTGGGGCCGTACTGCCTGGAACCTGACTGCATCGATACGTCGGACACTCGCGGAGAGTCCCCTTAACCTTTTGGCACTCCTAGATGCTGCCTCGTAATTTCATTTTAGCTTTTTACTTTAAAATAATTTTTGACTCACGAGAAGCTGCCGAACTACTCGAGAGTTCCTGCGTGCTCCTCAACCAGCTTCCCACCACGATCACACCTTGCACGGCCGTAGAATATCATCCAGATCAGGAAACTGACACAATACCATTAACCGAGCTCCAGACGGTGCTCTGCTGCCGTCTAATGGTATTAAACCTTGGGACCCACAGCCCTTCGGGAGCATTTTAGAATCTCATAAACCTCAAAGTCGTCGTTTATCTTTTAGATTGTTTTTGGATCCCTTCCCGTTGGCCATCGATTAAAATTAGTTTCCGTCGGGTCAACAAATCCGGGAAGACCCGCGATTAATGCATCTCATGACTTTCCCGTGCTCGTGTGGTGCTTTGTGGGTGCATCATCCCTGGTGTTTGCACGCAGATAACCTTCTTCCCTCATCCGAGAGATCCTTGGAGATGAGGAACCAAACATAGAGAGTAGTTTGGTGGAACAGAACATGAGACGGGGAATTGGGAAACTTGAGTTCTGATAATAGTAACCAACATTTACGCATTTATTTACGTTATTTCGTTTCCTCTCAGCAACCTTCGAGCTAGACACAATCGACACGCCCATTTTGCAGATGTGAACACTGAGGCTAGAGAGGTTCACTCCACCCAAGTTCTGGAAGCTCGTGAGAGGTAGAGTCAAGGACCTGGCCCCAGGCAGTCTGAATTCAGAGGTTGCTGGCTCCTAGGACCTCGAAGGACTGTCCTCCTTGGGTCAGGCCCGTGCGCCTCTGGTCCCAGTCCTCGCGGACTGCTCCGTGTCCTGGGGGGTGCGCGCTTGACTTCTCTGAGTCTCTTTCTCATCTCATCACAAGGGGCGTGGCTGAGACCTGTCACTGCCGTTCCTAAGCGTGGTTGGTTTTACCGGTGAAAACAGTTGTACCAGACCAGGTGGAAACACTCAAGGACCCAAGTGAAATTTCTACCCTGTCCCTTGTACGTTGGGAAGCTTTCTGCCGCCTAATTGAGTTTGATGGAATCCTCGATTCCAACTGAACTATACTCTGGTGTATTTTCATTAAACCGTCTACAAACTGATTTCTTAAAGATGCAAACTCCCCACACGGCATGCTGTGTCTGAGCCCCCTACGGTCAACTCTGGGTGGGCGCGATGCTCGTAGCAGCTAGAGATCGTGTGCGAAGCTGCTCGCTCAGCCTCACGGGCAGCGTTAATTGTGAGATGTCACCAGAATGCGGCGTGAGGGCATTATCAGCAAGTACTTAATTGATTCTGCATTCTTCACAAAAGAAGGTTAAAATTAAGCCTGTTTGTAAATGGTGTTTAAAGCGCTCCGTCCTGGGGATGGGTTGTAAAAACTAAGAGCAGGGCACGCGAGACAGGGCTTAATTTTCTTTTCAGGTTGTAGAAGGAGCCGATCTCTCAACTAAGGTAAAGGTTTTCCCTTTGAAGAGGCTGGAAGAGCGTAAACTTTGGGTTGTAAACATCACAGAAGTTTAGGGTTAGGGTTAGGGGGCCAGACTCTGGGATGAATGTGTAATCACATTAACGCGATAAATTAAAGGGCCTCATGTGTTTTAAGTTGTCAGGCAGAGCTGCGCAAGAGAAGGTACCGTTATAGATCAGTGTCGGGATAAGTGGGCTCCTGGAAACTGCTTTTGCTGACCTCACTCCTGGTGTAGGTTCTGAAACGCTCCTGGGAAGTTCCTCGCTCAAACCGGCGATGAGCTTAAACCCGAGGCTGCGCCGTTTCCAGAGTGTGTGTTCGCTCTCTGTCGCAGGTGCCAGGACTAAGAGAAGCTCCCTGGATGTGCTTTTAATTCTGACCGTATAACGTTCGGTGTCTCCAGAACTGGATATAGAATTTGCGGGGCCTAATGTAATGTAAAAATGTGAGCCCCTTCTTAAAAATTATTAAGATTTTCAAAACTAGCACAGTAGGGCAGGAAACCCAGTGTGGCCGCTTGGAGCGCTGAGCCCTGTGACAGGCGGTCGCAGGGCCTAGAGCCGGCCCCGGGTGTCCGTGTGGTGCTCCTGCTGGAGAGACCCGATTCACGCCGATGGTGAGGAGGCCCGGGCTGCAGCTGCAGCGCCTGGGGTGCTCCGAGGGCTCTGCCGGGGTGCCTGGCTCTGGCACGCTCTGGGGACACTTGCTGAGCTGAACTGGTTCACGGAGTGACTGTCCTGGTGGGCTGGTGGCATTTCTTAAGGCTTTCTCAGGTTCCGCCAATCATGAATCTGGAAAAACTCTCCTTGGGGCTCTTTAGAATGAGAAGAAGGGAAAACTTGAATTCAGAACTGTTCTTAAGTTGGCCGTATTGATGATGTGTGTGTGTGTGTGTGTGTGTGTGTGTGTGTGTGTGTATGCTTGTAGTCTTAGTGATTTTTCACAGTATGAAAGGCCGACAAACGGTGATTTTCCAGCCCCTGGTCATGGTGAAGGTGTATTTCTGTTTGCGCCCGAGTCTCAGTCCCTGGAGTGACCAGCGCATCTCTTTCTCGGCTTTTCATCTCTGGAGTCCACTGCTTGGGCTCTGTCCTTGCAGCCGAGTGGAAGGCCCTCGGAGAGAGTCCAGGGTTTCAGGGCCACTGTAGGTCAGCCATCCTACTCATTTTCCTTCCAATCAGAGAAAGCAAGTGTGCAAAGTCAGAGCGGCGGGGGTGGGGATGGCACGGCGCATCTTGGCAAGGAAACACGGTCCAGTGCCTGGAACATCCTCTTCTGCAGTGAGGGGCTGCAGGGCCTGGTAGGGGGCTCGGCTTCATGTTAGATCTTTGGACTCTCCCAGCATGGTGAGCTGGGACTTGTACCTTCTCAGCAGGTGCTGAAACTCTTAGAAGCCGGCAAAACTCTTTCTTGCAAAGTGGAAAGTAGCATCCAGGGCTGGCAGCCAGAGAGGGGGCAGGTGCCAGTGGAGGGGAGCCAGGGCTTTTTGGGTTTTAAATTAGAACCCGAGATCCTGAGTGAGGATTACAGTTACTTTTCATGGGGGAGGACACTCTGCTCAGAACACAGAGGGAGAGGTGCCCGGGTCCGCTCCGTTCAGAACCGTCTCGGGGGGTTGGTGCAGCGCCCCCAGATTTTCCTCCTTTTGTGCTCAGTTTGCACAGAGGTCATAGGAGAGGCGAGCTCACAAGGAGCCAGGACCCTTCGGGACCATTCCTCACGTCTGCGGACCACTGCTTCTCCATCAAAGGCCAGGGCACTGTGATGACAGGAACCATCCTCTCAGGCTCCATCGGCCTCGGCGACGGCGTGGAGATTCCTGCTCCCCTTTAGTTGTCACGAGTCGACGGGTTTGAATGGGGATGTGCCGCTGAGGAAAGCAAGCGAGCTCGGCCTGTGTACCTCCTGGCGCGGGTGGGAACGGGAGCAAGTCAGGAATGGCCGCTGCTGCCCTGGGTGAGCCCGAGACCACGAGGGGGAGTCTGTGATGCACCTGGGTGTCTGCAATCAGGTCCTCCCATCCAAGGGAACCCTCAGCCAGTGCTTGGTAAATAGCAAGCATAGCACTGTTACGTGCGAGGAAAAGCTAGTTTTACTTACGTTCTCTGTTAAGACATCGCAGTCATTTTTATTTCGAAAAGAAAAATAATATGAATAAAATCCACAATATTTTTATTGCCTGGTGCGGGAGTCTGAGGTAACTTAAATAATACATCTGGTATGTAGCTGTTGGGAAAAAATCTCAAAGCACAAACTAAAAAGAGAAACATGAAAAGATGAAGGCGCCTGAACAGTCTCTCCCCTCGCAGACATCAGGCTCTGTAAGGGGCAGGGGCTTTGTCTGCCTTGTCCTTTCCCTGTACCCCAGGCCTAACACAGCCTCGCCGAGTAGAATCTGTCAATGATCAAGTGAATCAGGTACCAGATTCTTATTTGGGCCTGTGAGTTGGCATTGTTGGGAAATGGCCTCAAATGGATGGAAACTATAAAGACAGAAGAAAATAATGCTATCGTGTGTGAGTCATCCTTCCAGCCCTGAGAGGCAGGTGACATGGTACTTGTTTACAGATGGGCTGATCAAACTCAGAGAGGTTCGGCGACTTGCCCAGGGTCAACCAGTTGGCCGAGGCTGGGCTTAGGTTCGATTCTAGGACTTGCCCCGTGGCTGTAGTCCAGTCTTTCTGGGCTATGGGAGATGTCAGGGAGGGAGAGAAATGACATTTATGGACAACCAGGTGTTTTAGGTGCCTTGGTGTTCCCGCTCAGTGAGCCCTAACCCACGGAGGGACACGGACGAGGAAATAAACACCGGTTGCTGGGGAGTGGGTGGTGGCTAAGATTTGCCCAGGCCCTGCCCTCACGGAGCTCGGGTTCCAGTGGGTGCACTAGGTGTAAACACTTGGTCAAAGGACCATTTGATTTCTCTTGTGATGAGTGTGACAAAGGGGAGATGCGGGGTGGGGGCGGGGAGGATGTGTGAGTGTGCGCGTGGGTGCATTGAGCCAGTCTGGCCCAGGGTGCAGGTAGGTACTGCTGGAGAGTTGCAGGTAAGGAGGCTTGGCGGAGAGTGGGCACCAAGGGCGCCCCGGGTCCGGGGCGGGAGGGCATCCTGGAAAGCCTCCTGGAGGGGCGGAGTCTGCACACGTCCGGTCACGGCGAGCCTGAGGGGGGAAGCCACATGGATCCCAGCGAGGGCGCCCGTGGTTCCCGCTCTTTAAAGTTCAGAATGTGTGGGATCCTCATTCCGGGAACCCGGATTGATCCCCCCGACCCCCAGCAGTACATCCCTGTAGTCAGCGTGGCCCACACTTTTTAGCACCTCCAGTCCCCCCACTTCAAAGGGAGCTGGGCTTCCTCAGGGGACATTTAAGTTTCCTGGGATTGATTTATTTTCTCTATCGGGGCATTTGAGAAATTCTAACGAAGTAACCCGTTCTGAGGTTACAGTTTTCATTGTCCTTCCCTCCCTGGGGACACTGGCCCTCTGGACATGAAGTAGGATGTCTCTGGGATCAGAGAGCAAGTTACCTTGCTGGGGATGCAGCAGGAGGCTTGGGCCGGCTGTTATGGTGAGCTCTGCCCCGGAAGTCTTCTGTGGAGAGAGGCTAAGAGAGAACACCCTTTTAAAGCCCCGTGTGAGACCTCACCCCGCCCAGTGCGTGCCTGGCCTGTCGGTGGCTGCCAAGCTGAGCAAGGCCCATGGTGTGGCCCGGGAGGGCTGGGCCTTGCAGCCTCCTGCCAAGTCTGTCCCTAGAAGAGACATTTAAGACCCTGGAAACCCATCAGGCCTGGCGACTGGAGGTCATTAGCCGTCTGACTGTGAGCCGCGTCAGAAAATCAACCCTAAGTGGTTACAAGCTCTGTTACCCAGCCTGAGATGCGCGAACAGAGCAGGCTTGGGCGCCTCTGAAAGCGAACGGGAGTTGACCTGAATGGGAGAACATTCGCCTTCACGGTCAAGGCGAGAGGGCTGGGCCGCCTCGGCCCGCTCACGCTCGTGCCACGTTACCTCTGTGTCCTTTGCTTCTCTCTTGGTTTTTTATAGGGCGGAAACTTTACTCCACCATTTTTTTTTTTCCCTATGAACTCTTTTTTTCCTTGGAGTATAATATACGCGCATTAGAGACCACCTACCATACCTGTACAGCTTGATGGATTTGCATAAACAGAACCCACCTGTGCAACCGGCACCTAGGTCAAGTATACGAACAGCACCCCAGAACCTCCCTGGTTCCATTCTGCTCATTGCCACCCCAACCCCCAGTCAGAGGAGACCACCATTCGGACCTCCTCGGCGTCGGCTGGTTTATCCTGTTTTTTGTACTTTATATAAACAGAGCCGAGCAGCGTGTTCTCTTGTGTGTGGCTCCCCGTGCTCAGCACCCCGTCGATGAGGTTCTTCCCAGGTGTTGCTTGCTCACCACCATAGCTTGTTCCTTTCCATAGCTCGGTTGTGGTACCCATTCGACTGTGGGTGGACGCTGCGCAGTTTCCGGTTTTCATCTTTAGGACATGTGCACTGAGCGTTCTAGTACATGTCTCTGATAAGCATGCGGACACCTAGGAGTAGATGGCGTGGCCGGGGGTCCAAGGTGGCTGGCGTTTCCTGATTGCCTGCGTGTCGATAACAACTCGCTGGTCTTCCTGTCACAGACAGGAAGCTGAAGGGGAGGGGACTCACGCTGTCTCCGAACACCGAGCCCCACTGGGGCCAGCCCTGGCTGAGTTCCGGGGTGTACGCTCCTGTCTCTGTCAGTTCCTAATTCACAACAATGGCCGTCGGCTGGTTAAGGGGACTTGGAAGGATGGAAAATCGGAGGCCATGAACTTGAGGCTTAAAAGTCCCCTGGGGTGATTGCCCACCTGCATCTGTCCGTAGTCAAGGCAGTGAATCTGGGGCAGAGCCTGGAAGCTGTGCTTCTATCTAGTGCCCTGCAGAGTCGTCCATCGATTGTGGGAAAACGTGACTTCCCAGTGCCTTTTGTTGGGAGGGGAATGGAGGGAATAAGAAACGGTCCTTGTCCTTGGAGCTCAAGGTCCTGGAAGTCCTGTGTGGGAGGACTTGCTGTGACGATGGAGAGGCTTTGTGTCTTTGCCGCCCAGGATGGCACCCACCAGTGGCCAGTGAACACTTAAACAGTGACTAGTGACGACCAGGGAAATGAAACTTTAAATCGCACTTAATTTTAATAGATTTCACTTAAAAACGGATACTCAGTTCAGTTGTTGGAAAACTTTTTATCGGGATTAACTTGGGCAAGTAACTCTCCTTTTTGAGCCGTAAATTTTATAAAATCTAAATCCAGATCAGGTACTTCTGATGAAAATTAGCATCCAATCGAGATGAGCTGTAATTGTAAAATGCATGCTGGATTTTGAAGACTCAATGTGAAAAAAAAAATACTGCAAATCATTTCATTAATAACTTATACTGAATACATGCTGAAATGATAGTATTGCGGATATATCACGTTGAAGAAAGTATGTGAAAACAAACTTCATCTGGAACACTTGAACTTGGCGCGTGGCCCGCATTCTTTCTGTGGGAGACACTGCTCTGAGATTCTCCGTTCCTTGCTAGAATTGGGGCCAGAGTGCCGGGGCATTGGCGGGGATGACCGAAGTGTCTAGTGTCCCCTGCAGATTTGCTCTCCTGGGTGCAGGATTTCACGCCTGGCCCCGGGCATGGCCTTAACAGTACCGGTCCCAGGAGGAGTCCTCATGAGCTGTTCTAGGGCTCTGCCCTTCCCCCATTCTCTCCAGATGGTGCTTTAGAATGAGCATCTGCTCTGATGCTCCACGCTAGGGAGAAAATACTAGAATGTGCATGAGCACGTCCCACTCTGGGCTGCACGGCAGGCACACGTGAGTGAGACGGGGCCAGCTACCGGTCGGGGTGAGAACTCTGCCTTGAATTTTAAATTTAGTTTGATTTAATTTAAATCTGTACTCTGAAGAGATAGAGAGCACCCCCACCCCTGCCCCCGCCGCCAAACACCAAGCTACAGAAATGTGGGCCCAGCAAGTGAATCGGGTTTCATTTCTGCCTCCAGCCTTGCCCTCCCCCCATTTCTGGAGGGGCGGTGGAAATCCCTGCAGAGGCTCGTGGAGGTGTGGCAGGTGTGTCGGCAGATACTCCTATTTAAGCAGCTCATTTTCACCCACAGCTTTTAGCCCATCTGACATATTATTATCTTCTTTGTGGGGTTCTGGATGCCTCCCCTACTGGCCTACGAGCTCTGCCAGGCAAGGGCCTTGCTTAGGTCACTGCTGGGTCCTTGCTACACTTGGGCCTGGCACACGGCAGGGGTTTCGTGGGCATCATTTGGAGCGTGCTCTCTTGATTTGAGGGTCAAGGATTGCCCTTGGGTGTGGGATTGACCTCCCTGAATTATGCCTGGTGGGGTGGGCCTTGGACTTGGGGCGATCAGACTCCAGGTCCACACTGTGCTTTAGTCTAAAACTCCAAGGCAGGGTTTGTTTTTTTTCTCCTTCTAAAAACGCTTTCTACTACACACGGAGAGGAGAAGTCTTCCCTTCTGCACGGAGCTTCTCTCTACCAAGCGCTGTCTCCCACGCTCGTTCGCTCCTGGCATCGCCCTGGGCGACATCTGCATTTTCCTGTCATCCCAGGAAACAGCTGGGGCCACGTGGCCAAAGTCGGACAGCTGTTGGGGGCACAGGGGAACTTGGATTTGGGGAACTCCCATCTTGGGGTGACTTCTTCACGCTTCTTATATCTCACATTTAATGCGACCTCATGCCCAAAGCCTGGCTGGTCAGCCCCAGGGGCACAGGACACGGCAAAGCAGGGAGAAATCGGGGTCCTGACCTGCTCCCCGCCCGCTCAGGACCAGCCGCTGACTCCTGCAGTGACATACAGTTCATGCCACCTCCACCCATTTCCATCTGTTCCACTCCACACACAGGGTCGAAAACGGCAAGCTGTGAAAACTTCACAAGGCTCTTGCATTTCCTGGCTGCGTTTATCATGGTCTGTGTGTGGCTTTGATTTGCACTAGAGTTAAACTTGTCGAATTCAGTTGAACCCAGTTCTCCCTATATTGGAGAGTGTGACGGGGTGCGGGATCTCAAATGGGACTCAGCACGTGGGAGTTTGCACCTTCGCCGGGTCAAGCTCGGACTCTGCCTCCACGGAGGGGCCTCTGGGTCACGATGCTGAGCCGGTGTCTGTGCGGGGGTACACAACGTCTCCCCTCCTCTGAGAGGCAGCGAGCGTCCCCACCTTGACCGGGCGGGTCCCACTCACATCCGACTACAGCTTAGTACAGAGAGGAATGCGCTCACTCAGAGCTGTTCAGATGCTTTCTGCCCAGTTTGGAGCCCCAAATACCATCAGACCCAACGCTCTAAAATAAGAATTATCCTGTTTTGATCATTTGAAGTTTTGTTTCTTATTAAAACGGAACGTTTTGCAGTTATTCCCAAGACAAGCTCTTATTTTAAAAATAACTGTTTCCTCTGTCTTTCTAATTTTTTTTTGGCGTGCATGTGTTTAAAAGTGGAGCTATCAGAGCAGAATTGTTTTATGAGATCGTAGTGATTCTTGTTAAACAGACTTAGAAGACATTGAAATGTATGTGTTTCGATCTTCTTTTTCTGGGATTGGTGGTTGTAGTGGACAGAGAAGTAATTCATTTCTGAGGCCTTTTGGAGGGACAGGCTTCTAGAAGAGGCCTGAACGAAACACGGAATTGTGTGACGCAGACCAGACCAGAGACATCTCCTATAGGTGAGCTAAGAACGAACCCAGGGAACAGGTGAAAATAGGACTAAGAGTAAGGATGGTGACAAACATTGCAAGGACAGCCGCCAGGTGCCTGCTCAGCATGGTCCATGGATTAGTTCTGTCCTCCTGAACTTCTGTTAGACTGGACAGTATATTCATCATCCCCATTGTTCAGAGCGGGACAGAGGTGGGCGTGGGCTTGGGCCATTTTGATGACCCATGTGCTCATAGCCACCACTTTGCCCCTGCTCCTGAGGGGTCGGCCCAGGGGACCACTCTCCAGTGGAACCTGGTGTCTCCCACCCACGGGCTTTGCCTCTGACACCCGACAAAGTGAGACCTGGAGGCAGCTAGTCCCCGAGTTAGCCATATGCTCATTTTTTTGCTTCAGTTAGTTCACTAATTGAGGTGAAGATTCTGTGAGTTTTGACATTAAGTTTCTGGGTAATTGCCTCAATATATCATTTTTATTTTACGTGTTTAGATACAACCTTTAATGAAATTTGAAAACTCAACTCTACTTGGGGAAATGAGACCATTTATATTTCTAACTTTGTTTGCCCAAAGACCTTGAAGGCTTAGCCTTCCGTTTTAAGCTTAATTGCCCAACGCATGCCATCCTCCAAGTGCCCTGTTTGTCAGACTGGACAGTCAGCTGTGATTTGGGGCAGTCTGGCTGACCTCCTCGCCTGGAGAAAAACAGACGGTCTCTCAGGCGCCTGGCTTTGGCTGTGAGGTTCTGTTCTGGTGGCTCCATGGCCAACTGGACTGCAGGTCTTTGGTGAGCGGGACAGAAGTTTGCCCTCTTCTGTGTCCCGCCTCGATGACTGAACAGGTTGGTCTGAGCAAGTCAGGAAGATGCCAGCAATTTCCCTGAATGATGTGAATGTAAATTACTGGCCAGGAAATAGCCATAGAAGAGCATAACTACGAGTTTCACGCTACTTCTGAAGAATGTTGCTAATTTCTCCTTTGAAGTCCCTCGAGGGAATGATAAAGAGGCCTGAGGTATTCTGCTTGCAAGAGTCCTGGTCCATCATTGCATCTCCCGGCCTCAGTGCAGCATGTGGTGTCTGGGGAGCTGTCATGTCATTCCAGATCGGGGCCTGCGTGCCCAGCGATGCTCTGAGGAGCCTGACCGCTTACTCTGGGATGTGTGGACAGCTCCCCTGCTCCAGCTGCAAAGCCCCTTTTGGGTGGGTCTAGCGGGAGTCGGGGTGGATGGAGCAGGAGGAGGCTGAACCCATGGCATGTGCTCACAGCAGTCCTGCCGTTACCCACGGGCCCCGCATGGTCTCAGGAGGCTGTGGGGGCTACAACAGGGGAGCAGGAAGAGGCGGCCCAGAGGAGGAGCTGACCCCACCCCTCTGGGAGAGAGGCGATGAGCGGGCCAGGTAGCTTTGCCTGCTCCTCTCCAAGTTAAAATGTCTCCATCTTGTTTTTTAAATTATGAAGTGAATGCTGTTGGCCATTCCTAGGGAGAAGTGCCTTTGGGATTTGTTCACAGTCATCCAACAAAGTTTTACAACAGCAAAAAAGGGTGTGAAAACCTCAGGAAAACTGAGTCAACCAAAGACCGTCCAGCCAACGTCGTACACTGTTTTGTCATCAGAAGGTGCAAATAACCCTGATGTATGAACATGGAGAAAAAAAAGGTTCAGCCCAGATTGCTCGGTGACAACGTAAACCCGCTGCTTTCAGCCAGTTTCACGAGAGGAAGGGGGCGAGACTCAGAAAAGGTTCAGAAGAGTGGCAGGGCGAGTCCTGGCAGGGGCGCGGAGAGGAGCCCCAGGCCCCCGGGGTGCCAGCTGCAGAGGCCCTGGAGGCATCTGCTTCTTTCTCCCCATTTCTCCCGTCCCTTCTCCCGCACGGAGCTGGGCGACACTCAGAGTCCTTCCAGCCCCAGCACTGTACAATGCCATAGATCATTTTTAACTCCCTACCCATAAAAACCAGTAAAACCCTCACATTAATTAAATGGAGGGGCTCATGGATTCCAAGGTGATTGGTGTTTTATCTCTTCTGAAGGGCGGAGTAGCTGAGGGGGCAAAACAAAAACAAAAACAAAAACAAAAAAAAACAACCCCCCAAAAAAAAAAACGGAGAGAAGAAAAAGAAAAAGGGAAAGAAAGAGGAAGAAGGGAGAAAGGTAATTTGGATTTTTAGTTGACTCCGAATACTTGATGTTTTTGAAACTTTTCCACATTTCCTTTGCAGGAAAGGAATGAGCATGATCCAAAAGCAGGACGGATTTTTTCCCCCTCTTTTCTTTTGTCGTGAACTTGGTCCTGAAAAGCTGTGTTGCCTTGACTGAGTCCTTCAAAAATTTGCTTGAAAGGGTTATAAGAACTGAAAATGGGTAAAAACAAAACAAAACCAAACCCAAAACTTCTGGCCACAGATAAGAATCCTATAATTAACTAAGACATATCATTTCGGTGTTTTCTTAACCAGGGGAGCTAACTTAGAAGGGCAGGAAGGTGCTCCAGAGGTTGTTGGCAGGTGATGCAGTCAGAGGCTCTGCGTTTCTGCTCTGGCAGCACTGGGTGGGGGACGGCTCTCTGGGGGTGTCAGGGACCTGAGGCCAGTGGACCCAGGCCAGCCCACCAAACTGTCGCACGGTGGAAGCCAGTGCCAGCTGCAGGCTCAAGAGGTACCAGGAAATGGGTTTTCAGTGACACTGGTACTAATCTTAGAGAAGCGGAATTTAAAATTCTATTTTAAATGTCCCCCCTCCCCTACAAAAACCCGACTCATTGCAAATTCTCTGTTTATGACTGTGCTGTGTTTGCATATGGGCCACCTGCCTCCTGTCTTCCTTTCTAATTTTCTTCCTTCAGAAAATATTTGTGAAAGGGAACAAAAGAGACACTCTTGCTTTCGTGGAACTGATGGCCCCGTTGTCGAGGCAGAGGCCCGTCCGACAGGCACACGCAAAGATGAAAAACGGAAGGGGTTCGACGGAGGAGGGGGCCTGACTTGGGCTGGGGGTTTGCTGGGGACCCCTTGGTTAACCTCTGACGGGCGAGCAGGAGTTCATGGCTCAGGTGGGCCAATGGTGTTAGGGACAGGCAGATGGAGACACAGACAGACGCTGAGGCAGTGGGGGAAGGACAGCCAGAGAGGGGCCGAGCGGGCCACCGGCCACAGTTTCATTTCCTGCTTCATCGTCCTGCAGACTACTTCAAGGGGTGGCGAATGTCCCACTGGCATCCCTGTGGCTGACCAGCCACACGGTTGCTGTGGTCGTTTCCGGATCTTGTGGTGTCCCCTGGGCTGTAAGTACCACCATGTCAGATATGTTCCTGCTTTGCTCACCCCGCATCCCGTGGACTCCAAGTTCAGTGCTCATCTGGAGGCTCCACCACAGCCTCCACTGGGCCTTTGGAAGGATGGGGAAGGCAACATGGAAGTGTTTGCGTTTTGTTGGGAGAAATTCTTACTGACTCTGAGCTGACTTTAGCTCTGAAAAACTGAGTGCTTTGGCCAAAGATTGATTGATTGATTGATTTTTTAAAGATCAGAGCATTTCTTGACAGAAGTCAGCTATAAAGACTTTTTAAGAATCATTTTTTAAAAAAATTTTGAGACTTTTTTAGCCCAGGAGGAAGTCTGCTCTCTGCAAAGAAGTCCTGACCTTCATAATGAGGCCTGAATGCTTTCAAGATCTTTTTGAAAAATTTCCCATTTTTTTGTGGTTAATTCCAAAAGGAATTTTACCTGTTTACTTGCAGCTTAGTTGTCTAATTTTATACCGTATGTCGCTCGTCTCCTGTCCCCACTCCATGTTACCTAGTTGCAAAATGGGACTTTTTGTCCTGGGCCAGCAGCAGCCTCTGCTCAGCGAGCTGGGCGTGGATGGTGTAGTTTTCAGCAGGGTCTTATCTGGCTCCAGGACACGGAGGAGGCGTTCTTGGAGAATGTTCCTTTGTTACAATATTTATTGAGCGTTCTCCTCTTCAGCTTCAAGTATTAAAACTCGAAGAGATATTTTGAAAAAAGCAATCATATGCCACCAAACGCTTTCAGAAGCGTCTCTACTTGCTGGAGGAAGAGCAAGAATTTCTTTTTCCATAGACCGGCCCTGTCCAGGGTCGGCACGTTGGTGATGCATCTATAAATAAACACTTGCTTGACCTGTTTATTTTGTAGAGGTTGGGAATCTGGATTTCAGATTTGAGTGAGGTTATCAGAAACCGGGTCTTTTTTTTCCTACAAGTCTAAAGGAGGGTTCGAAACTACCATTTTTAAAAATCGGTGTCTTCTCTGGGTCTCTGCTGTCATCGAAAGAGCGGCTCTTGGCTGCGAGCGCCCAGTGGCACTGGCGTCTGCCTTGCCATGTCACCATGGAGAGGGGCTCCTCTCCCGGCCCGTTTCAGTCAGTCCTGTTCAGACTTCGCCACTATGGAGCCTTTGCAAGTCCCCTTCTTCCTGCCTCACCTCTGGCCCCAGCCGGTCTTTGTTCACCAGGCCAGAGTCCCTGCCGCGGAGCTGGGATCCCGCTGGCACAGACGGGAGGGAGAGGGAGGAGAGACAGGATGGTGGTGGTGGTGGCTTGGTGGCCGTTTGCTGAGCTCTGGGAGGTGGCGGGCGCCACAGAAACATGCTGCATGGATGATCCCCTTTAATCCTCCCAGCTCTCTGCGCCGTAGGCACCGCCATCGTCCCCACTTTACACACGCGCAGACGGAGGCGCAGAAAGGGACAGCTTGCCCAAGGGCGCACCGCAGCCAGGCGGGCCTGTTCGTGTTTCCGCACTTCTGGGGTTTGGTTTTTCCCCTTTGTTCTCTCCACGAGGGGGACCTGCCTGTTCCCACGAATGCATAGCTGTGTGAAAGGCCATCCTGGGTCATCGCTGTCAAAGGCTCACTTGGCATCGGCAGACCGTCACGAGATATCGTTCTCCAGAGTCCCACTGCCCCTTTTGCTCTCTGTCCCTTGTTCTGTGTAAGTGAAATTGGGAGCAAGAAAGAAATGTTGGGGTGGAGAACAAATCCTACTCCCCGTACCTCACCCCCCACCGTTAAGGACTGGAAAACGTGTGATGCGCGGTGTTCGTGTGGGTCCTGCTCTCCCCGCCCTGAGGGGTAGGTTGGCCTTCAGCCTGTGTTTAAATCCAGTTCTGTCACTTACTCAGGCCACTTCACTGCTCGGAGCCTCTGTTTTCTTACCTGCAAAATGGAGCAATTATAGCTACCTTTAACATTGCCTCAAAGTCGGGGTCGCATAGCACCTGCTACAGAACAGGTGTTCGGTTCCTGTTAGTTCTCTCCCCCCTGCCCTATATGGCTGCTGCTTAAACTCGCCCCCAGGGTACCCTGAGGGCAGAAGATAATAAATTCCCACGCTGGAAGCAGCCGGCAGCCAGGAAGGGAAGCTGAAACTCTGCAGATTTCGTATCAGTTAGTGATGTATCTGAGTATAACAATGTCTCAAGTGTTTAAATGTTTTAAGCAGCATGGAAGCTTCAAATTGTCTTGTAGCATCCTGTAGCTCCTGGCACACCTCTGCACACTCCTGGGGGCTGGCACATCTCTTTCTACCTCTGGGAGGGTTGCACACCTCCACACACCGTGGGGGTTCACACATTTAGGCTGGGGGTGGTGTTGGAGGAATAGTCCTTGCCTCTTGCTATAGTTTGTAAGGGCCAGGCCTGTCTGCGGGCAGACAGTGACCGTTCACTGACTGCAGGCGACACCGTGGAGAAATCTCACTCCACCTTGTTCTCAAACCCTCCAGACAACATCGAAATTCAGCGAGATTGCTCACTCTCTCCATCAAAAAGGAATAAATTCCAAAGAAATATTTTCAGGCGATTCTTGTTCAAGGGTTAACCAGATTCTTATTTTGCTTATCTTTGGAAATAAAACAATGTTTAGACTATTCAGATCAGCAAGGCCATCTGGTGGGGAGTACACAGCTGCTCCCCATTCAATTGTGCTGCCTCTAATTTATTCATTGTAGGGTGTCCTTGTACATCTGCAGAATCATTATTCACGGTTGGTTTTGAACATGTGAGCTACGTGTCTGCGCATGGCCTCTCTTCCCTGCTCGTCCTGAAGGGCATCTGGTTTGGGCATCTTCTGCCGTTCGCCAACCTTTGTGTTCTTCCTGAAGTCTCGTCCCAGTGGGCGGAAGGGATCCGGGGACCTAGAGTAGGACAGAGCCACCCTGCTCCTTTTGGCTCTAATATGTAGTCTCTGTGCATTATACTCAGAGCCACTTTTCATTCGTTTTCCTGATTGTGTTAAGGAAAAAGTTGTTGGAAGGCAACTAGCATCTACTTCTCATCTTTGTGGTCTAGCTGCACGAGAGAACAAATGACCCTCAGTCTGAAAATCTGTCGCTTTTTCCTGATAGTTAAGATTTGTTATTGCAGACGTTTGAACCCTGGAAAGCACGCGAAAAGAATAAGAACAGACTTTGTCACACGCCTGGGTTCCCGAGATCACCGGACCTGGTGAGGATGAGTCTACTTTGAGAAGAGAATGAGGGTCGAAGTGGCGAGGGGCTTCGCCTGCAGTTACGTGGCTGGTTACGGGGTGTGGTGGGTACTCCGCCCAGGCCTCCAGATCCCCAGGCCCGAGCTCTCTCCTGGGCTCTTACGTCTCGTGGGGAAGCAGGTGTATGGCATTACATTCTCTGGGCCACTCTTCCGCCATCTGTGAAATGGGAATACTAATAGTGCTTGCCTCTTTGATTATCATGACACATCAGCAGGGCACTCCATATAAACCCCAGCCTTGTGTCTGGACACGAGGAGGCCCTCAATAAATGTTAGCTCATGTCACTTTTATCGTGGTTGTCACTAAGTGGCAAGAGTCCTGTTCTGGGTATCTGCTGGCAGTTCGCTTCTTTAATCATTAACTTAGAAACTATTTGGCGAGCGCCCACCCCATGCCAGGCATGGCAGTATACAAGCTTGAGGGGGCGAATCTGGCACCTGCACTGGTTGGAATTCAGGGCTGAGCATCACTGACCCTTGTAGAATCACCGGACTCCAGCCGTGCCTCCTTGCCCGGGAGACGGCGCGGCCTGTGGGCTGGGCAAAGGCTGACTTGGCTGCTGTTTTGAGTCTCGTGTTCTGACAGGTTTTTCCCAGAGCTGCCATCTTACACGATGGCGCAAGAAAAAGGTCACGAGCTTTACAGCCAGTCGGATCTGGGTGTGGATTTCAGCCCCACCACCGGCAAAGAGGGGCTCTGTGCAGGTTTTAACCCTGCTGTGCCTCAGTTTCCCACATGTATCTTGAGGATCTCAGTGCTGACTTCACAGGGCTGCCTTCAAGAAGGGACCTCTCATGTGGTCTGCAAGTGGCAGGTGCCAAGTGATTGCCATCACTGTCTCTGGGGCCACTTAAAATCTTAAACCGGGTCCATGTCTGTGAAGTGTGCATCCTAGTCGGCACAAAGAGTGATACTTAATTTTTAATTTCCAATGTCTTAAAACGGACTGAGCATTGCTTTACATTAAGTGGCTGTCGCCGCTTCCTTGCCAAGAGCCATTTCGGTGGGCGTGTTTCAGAGCGAACCGTGTAGCTTGCCCCGAGTAGGTTCTATCCTAATGGAAAACAGTCGTCACTAGCTAGACAAGCTTGAGTGGAAAATCTAGCCCCGAAATCTAGCACTTATTTAAATCACTACTGGAAATAATAAAATGAGTGTGCAGAAATAGTTTTTCCTCCAGTTGGTCTCAGAAAAAGAAAACTGTTAACTATGTCACAAAGAACCGTGGAGTCTTTTGTGCACATTGAAATTATCGGGCGACAACTGCAGTGTGCACATATTTGTTGTCTCTTGTCCACCCTGCCCCTCTGCTGAGAAAACTTGGTCATTTGTGCATTTCAGGGAGACGTGGCATCGGGCCGTGCTTCGACCACACGCCGGGCGGTAGTGCAGGGTAGCTGGAGCGGATCACCCTGTTGGAAAGTGACCTGTCACAGGGACTATTACAAAGATCCCTCACCCCGCTCTGCCCCTCAGGTGCTGGAGGTCCTGCATGCGGTTAGTGGGTGCTGCTGTTATGACGATGCGTCTTCAGCTCCGGGAACCTGGCTCTCCCGGGGTCTGCCGATTCTCAGGGGCTGGTGGGCCTTGGGGCTGTCCTGGAAATAGGATGTAGAATCCTGAGTGTGGGCTTTTTTCTGGAGCCTCTGGAGACCTTGTTCTGGAGCTCGATGGTGTGTTCCAGAAGGCCTGAAATGCGTTTTTCATATTTGTAGCTTCAGCAAGCACAGTGTCCTGCACACCGTGGGTGCTTGAAAACCTTTAGGATGTGGGCTTCTAGAAAGGAGAAAACACTGTGTGTTTTTTGGCTTAATCATCTAGCTTTTTTTTTTTTTTTTTGCCCAGCATAAAGCAAGTACCGCACAAGCTTTTCAACGCTCGTGGAAAAACCCGGCTTCTGAGCAGCTCCGGGTGACATAACGGATGACGGCGACGGGTTTTTATGAGGGAGACGTTATGCCGTGAGCGTCAGGGCTGAGAGAGGTAGTCCCAGCTCCTGCTTTACATACAAAGACACAGTCTCGGGGACAGCGTGACTTGCCCGGGGTTCCCGGCGGGTTTGTGGTGGGGTTGGGATCTCGGCGCTGGGGCCACACACGGTGGCTTGCTGCCTTGCTGGGGAGGCGCCACCTTTGTGGCTCTGAAGGGTCAAAGCGCAGATGGTTGCAATGGAAGCCACCACCTCAGTCCTCCAGAGCCAGGCTTGTTCCTCTGCTCCGTAAGATCAAGAGAGGGTTGAGGCTGCGCTGGCCCCTGCGTCCTGCGTGTCGGGCCCAGCCCATTCCCCGTGCCGGCTCAGCTTCAGCGTTTTGTGAGCTGACGCGTGGAGCAGCCCCACTTCTGTCCGTGCCCCCTGCCTCTCCAACCCTCCGTTGCCTTCTTTCTGCCCCACCCTGGGCACCGGGCGAGCCTCTGCGGACCCTGTCTCTGTCCTGGTGCTGTCCCTGTCGCCCATCATACTTCGCAGCTGGAGGAGACACGCCCAAGTGATACCGAGGGTCCGAACTGAGTCGGTTTAAGACTCAGTGCTCCAGTCCGACTAGGCAATCGGAAGAGGTGCCTGTGACCTCTTGCCTTGTCCGCCTCCCGCGTGCTTCCTGGGGCTCCCTGCCCTGTATCTCTGGGAGAGACTGCAGACCATTCTTAAGTGGGGATTTCTGCAGGGATGGGAAGGGGCCGGGATGAATGGCCAGACTGTCTGGGGCCAGGCCGCGGTGGTGGGGTAGCGGTTAGGATGGGCTCCCCCATTGATGAGGTGTGGGAGGACACCGGGGTTAGGACGTGGGTATTTATAATGAGCGGCGTGTCTTTGGGGAGCCCAGGACAGCACTGGGCCTCACTTTCCTTGTCTGTAAAATGCAGGGCTGGATGAGCAAGTTCCTGCCAGTTTGATTCACTGGGGCCTGCCCAGGTGTCCACCTGGGCCCTGTCTGCCCTGGGAGTGAGGTGTTCCAGATATTTCACAGTGTGAAGGACTCTGCAGTAGAAGCCTCCATGAGCTTTTTTCTGCTGTCTCTCACCTCCCATTGTAAAGAAGTGGCTCAGCCCTGATTGTTAGGCCTTGGGGGACAGACACTGACCCCGGAGAATTGACCCCCCTGGTAAGCTGAAACACATTCTGGATGGACGATCATTCTGAAGGGGCGAAACTTTTCCCGAGTCGCACCCACAGCTGTCCCAGGCTCTTCAGGGCTCCCCACCCTGGTTACCGAGGCTCCCAAATGATCCCAGTCGACTTTGCTTTTCACACTCTTGTTTCTACTATAAAACTTGACTCTTACTACTTGCGCCTGTGAACCTGCCCTTAGCTGCCACCCGCCTCTTCTCGTTCATTACTTCAGATTAGTTGCAGACAGGAAAATTGGACACCTGTCTCTAGAATTATACACACACTGAAGCAAGTAGGCCAGGAGTGAGGGCCCGAGGGCCTCTCCTATAATAATGCAAAGAATGCCTGTCATTTGCTGCGGCTCGCTCTATGCAGATGCCGCGTTCAGCATTTTGTATATATTATCTCATTTTCTCTTCGCGTCCATGCTGGCTGACAAAGATAGTTTTATTTCCATTTACAGATGAGGAAATAAAGTCACAGAATGGTTATGTTGGCTACCTGAGACCATAAAGCTGGTTCCCTAGGCCAGATGCAAAGGAAGCTGTATATCGTGGACGTTTGATCTCAGTGAAAAATGCCTAATTTTTTATGGAATAAGATAATATAGTTCAGGATATATTTTCCATGTTTCTAATATACTTTTATGAGACAAAGCTTGAGTGAGGCATCTTGGTCATCAGGAACTGTGGAATCTGTCAGGGATGCCATAGGGGGCAGGCTGCAGGAAGGGCTTGCTCAAGGAGAAGGAGTAAAGAGGACATTCTAAGGAGTCTAAACAGAGGCAGGGAGGGGGCCTGGCCTTTTCATCCGGAAGTGCGGCGAATGGGGTCCTTTGTCCGAATAACGAACACGTAGCAGCCGTGGTTGTCACAGACACACATTTGCCAGCAAATAACCCGATGTGTGACATTTGGGCAGTTACGTCTTGATTTGGGAAGAGCTGTCATCTGTGTTCAGGCCTTATTTTGGCATGTCTGCTTCTGGTGTTAGCCGAGGGCTTCTTTAGGGCCAGAGCACTGATTCTGTTGATCTTCCGGGTCTTTTGGTGAATCGCTTTGGCCTGAATTGCTCATGATTCACTTTGCTCATATAAATATGTTTTTGGAACTCTTAAATAGACAATTATACCGGTTTAACTTAGTAACATCTATTGTTTGTAACTTGTAGGGAGAATGTATCCATTAGCTTTCATCACATAACAAAACACTCTGAAACCCGGTGACTTGACTTAAAACAGCAACCATTGTTATTTCTCATGTGTCTGTAGGGATCACCTGCTTCAGGCTGGGCTGGGCCAGGTGGCTCGGCTCCACATGCCTGTCAGCCGCCTGTTCTTCCCAAGGCGATGGCAGAGGTACGGACGGCAAGCAGTGCACACGACATGTCGTAAGGCCTGGGCCAGGGACTGGCGCGTTGTCACTTCTGCCCCATCCTATTGGTCAAAGAAAGTCTCCAAACTCAAAGGGAGGAGTGGAGAGATGGGTTTCACTCCGTTAACTGAATGAACTGCAAAGCCATTCACGCGGCTAAGGGTGTGAGTACAGGGAGGGATCATAAATTGAAACCAATAATATAACCTACTGTAAATGCTAATAAACTGCTACTTATCAAATACTTGTCGTGGGCCAGTACTGTCCATATGTAACAATAGCGAGCATCTTTTTAGCACCTGCTATGGGTGCTTCTAAGCACTTTACACAGATTGGTTCACTTAGTGCTCACTGCAGTGCTATGACATAGGTCCTATGATTATTTCCCATTTATATCCAAGGAAACGGGAGGAGAGAGAGTTAGCAACTTGCTCAAGGTCAAGTTGGGCTCCAGCACCCAAGCTCCAGTGCTAAATGTGATCTGTCACCATCAGGGACTTCTTTTGAGAACAGAGGCCCAGGTCACTTGACTGAGGTCATTAGGTGGACATGACTTTAGCGTCCTGGCCTACGTAACTGCTAACTATTCTTTCCACTATGCCGTAGGCCCGTGAGTGTTTATTCTGTTTATCGACTGAGTTGTGATCAAGAGCATAAAACTCCAAGGTATAAGACCGAATCCGATAATCTATTGTTTGTACAGAACTCTCCAGTCTTGTTCGCTTTCTGAGTCTGAGCAACGATCTTATGATATCTTTGAGCTAAATGTGAAAAATGTTCCTTCCTCCGCATGTTGATTAATATTTCTTGAAAAAATGGATTTCCATATACATAGCCTAAAGAGAACTGTGGGCAGTTAGACATACTAATCAGAAGAGGGCTTTGTGTTTTTGAAAAGGTTAATTAAAATCCATCGAAATTTTTTCTTTAAAACATTAAAGTAAAATAATGTTATTAGCTCTATTTTCCTCTCTCTTCCCAGAGGGCAGATGTAAATGTTCTACCTAAATGAAGCCATTTATTTAAATCTATCCAGATTTCTTTTGAAATTTCATACATCTTTCTTCTGCTATATCAGCTTATAGCTACAATAATTTAATAAGTTTTTCCTAGGGTGAAATTGGATGCCCTTTATCGATCTTACACTGAGGGGGCATTCAATTACTTAATTTAAAGTGCTATTTCTGGGTCTCTCAATTACGATTTTGTTATAAATGGTTTGCTAATGATGCTTGGGGTGCATAGGTTAATAGGGGGCATCCTAGCCAAGTCCGGGTAATTGAACGTTTTCTATTTTGGGACCAGTTATCTGATTTCTCACGGTGCTACTGGTTCCCACAGCTGCAGGCTGCATTCACAGGGCACAGCCTTGAGCCCAGGCTGAGAAGTGATCTCACTGAAATGCATACCTGGGACTTAGGTCTGATACCTGAGTGGGAGGCCAAGGGTCCTGTCTAACCGAGTCCACTGGCACCGAGGTGTGGGCGTTCCAGACAGGCGAAGTGTAAGGGGCATGCGTTGCTCATTTTTTAAGGGAGAACAACCTTAGTGTTAGGTTTCTCGGGGAACTCTGCGGCGTGTGGAAAAGGCCAGTTCGGGCGGTCTGTTTTCTTTTCAAAACAGTCATGTCGATTTGATTTTTCTTCACTGAGTTATGCTGGCTAATAGTTATACGCATTGTAAGGATCCTTTTTGCACTTGGGCAAATCCTAGCGCTGACTCTGGCCTTCCAGGCTCTGCGGAGTCTGGTCCCTGCCTCCTCCCTCGTCTGGTCCCCAGCCGCTGCCCGTCCTGCAAAGCCTTTCATCTCCAGGTTCTCTTTTTCGCTGGGTCGTTACCTCTCCGGATCCCCACACGGCTGGCTTCCTTGCTGTCATTCAGGTGTCCCTCCCAAAGCTAGGTCTTCCCTGGCCTTTCCGTCTGCTGTACCTCCTGTTCCTCTCAGGCGGCTGTTCTTCCTGCGGGGCGAAGGTCGGGGGGTGCTGCTCAGCACCCCATAGTGCACAGAACAACCCTGACAGCAAAGAGTTATCCAGCCCTCGCGCCGTGTGGAGAACCTCCGTTCTAATGGTTTTCTTATATTCTTTTTTGTTTTCTTCATTGCCTTTATTGACATTCGAGATAATGATCTTATTCACATGTGAGTTTTTTTATTGTCTGTTGCCTCGGAACCCCAACGTCCCGGTGGAACCCGAGCTCCAGGTGGGAACAGGCCCATCGTGGTCCCCCGCGCCACCCCTGTCCAGTTGGACGAGAGCTGGTCTGGAAGCCTTGGTGCTCCCAGCTCCGCACTTCCAGGGTGGGTGCCCGGTCACGTGTTCGCTTGGTCACATGACTGTTACTCTTCATCAACGTTATTGAGGTGTATTTTACTAGACACTGGCCATACGTTTTGGTAAAATTTGTCAACGTTAGTTTTGTATTTTTTTCAAAGAGAGTCCCCCCCCACCCTCGGCGTGTTTTCCCACACCAACACATTCTCCACCTCTCTGGACACCAGCTGGGTGTCGTATAACTCAATTCAGTTCTGACACTAACTACCCAGAGTCAGCACAGACCCGCGGGTTTAGGGGCTCAGTCCCCGAAGACGGCCCCACTTCAGATGTGCAAGTATTGGGTCCCCAGGCTGCCCACTTCTGTCTGACTTGACTACAGATGTCAAGGTTCCCACTACACCCTTCTCAAGTTCAATAACTTGCTATAAAGACATGCAGGACTCGGGAAAGTGCCTTAGTTACTGTTACCAGTTCGTTCGAAAGAACATGGCTCAGGAACGGCCTGATGAAGAGACGCATGGGGCCAGGTGTGCACGGAGGGGCCCAGAGCTTCCATGCCGTCTCTGGGGATCCACCCCCGACCAGCACCTCCATGTTCACCCACTAGCAAGCTCTCCGGATCCTGTCAGCTGGAGATCTCTGTGGAGGTTCCGTTACATAGGCACGACTGATGAAATCATTGGTGATTAACTCAATCTGCGGCCTCTCTTCTCTCCTTGGAGGTTGAAAGTTCCAAGCTTCTCATCAAGGCTCGATCTTCTGGTGACCAGCTGCATCCTGAAGCTATCTGGGGGCCCGCCAAGAGTCACCTCATTAGTTTAAACTAAAGTGTGGTTGAAAGGGGCTTCTTATGAATAACAATCTATCACTCAGGAAATCCCAAGGCTTCTAGAAGCTATGTGCCAGGAACCGGGGACAAAGACCAAATATTAATTTTTTGTTACGTCCCCCCCCACCAACATCTTGTTCTGGCTCCAGGCCCCCATATCTGGACTTGTGTCTTCAGCAGGCACCTGGTGAATGACAGGACGAATGAATGAATGAATTATAAGAGATGATATGACACTGTCTGAGTGTTTTTTAAGGCTCCTAAGGCATGTGGAATTGTCTCCCCAGTCCTCTACTCCCCGTTTTATGTTTGAGCGGCGGGCCGTGGAGTGGGTGGGCACAGTCTGCCATGGGGACAGACACTCTGGCTGACCAGTCCCAGAGCTTTGCCGTGGACACTGTCAGCTTCTCCGTCAACCCAGGGCTTTTTATTTACTTTACTTGAAATGAGAAACCTTTGTTCTTGATTAAGAATGTTTTGTCCATTCTGTTGGGTCCAGATTTTGTACATTCTTGTCTTGGAGCATCAAAGACCTTTTTTTTAAAAAAAAAAAGATCTAATTAGGGCTTTTGCAGCCAGAGAAACAGAGGGCGGGAACTGGCCCCCCACCAGGATCCTGGTTGGAGCCTTGTCGTTCAAGTGTAAAACGATGTTTCCTTGGCTTAGTAATGGGGTTGCCAACTCCAGGAGCTCGTCTGTTGTTTCTTTGGTTTGGAAGAATGATTTGTACCAAGAGATGGCTCAGGGGTGGTGACAAGTTCAAAACATCGGTTTGAGCCTTGAGGTTCTGACGTGTCCGTCCAACTGCTCTCAGGGGCAGCAGGGCCTGAGATGTCGCCTGGTGCCAGAGCAGTTTGCTCCCCCAGCCCCCACCCCTCCGTTCTTCTCAGAACTGCCCTGGCCCACGCCTCAGCCTTCACCGATAAGTTAAGCACGGGATGCTTATCGACAATATACAGGACATTGTGTAGAAGACATTTAAGGAAACACTGCTTAGCTATTTCTTGCTCAATGAATTTTGACAAAACATGGGCCTTTTGGTCCAAGGGAAGGGAATGTTTCTGTTAGTGGGTTTTGATTGTTCAACCCTTCAGCCAATACAAGAAGGCTTTTAATGCAGGGTTAGTTAATACCACCTTCTCTGGGGCAGTAAAGATTGTTTTCCTTAGCACCCAAGGGTGCTAAGGAAAAACCATGTGATGAGATCTCTCATCTTTTATTCCATTTCAGATGTTCTTGGCATTCGCTGACGATTAAAAATCATGGTAGTAATAATAGTCGTTGATAATGCTCATATTGTTGTTATCCACCTTTTAGGGGATGCTAAATATGTGTAGACACCATGCAAACTCTTTACATGCAGTAATTTAGTACTTTTATAAACTTATACGGGAGGGTCTCTTCTACTAATTTTACTGATGAGGGAACCGGAACTTAGAGGGTTTATTTCTATGGTTTGCTCAAGGTCATGTAGCTAGTTAGCAGTGGTCTGTCACTGCAATTCTTACAACTCCAAAGACATGTCATCCAGGTTATATGTTTTATAACCACAGGACTTTATTACTGGATTTTTAAGAATCTTGTTTTCCCCAAGATGATGAAAGTGAGAAACGACTTCAGGTCTAAAGTGTTATGTTACTCGGGGGAATATTGCATATTGGATTTAATTGCTTAATAACTGAGACTCAGATGATGTTTTACATGACATGCTCTGCTGAAAAAGAGAATCGTTTCAGTGTTTCTAAGTTTTCATTAACTTTCGCTTCCTAAACTGATAATAAAGGTTAGCTCTAGGTAAGAGACTGTTGGTGTTATTGAGAGAGAAAACAACATTACTTCCTCTGTCTGTTTCCAACCTAACTATCCTCCTTCTTGAATTTTTCATTGACTTAAAAGCGCTGATTTCAAATCATCCCTCAAGTTCATAGTCAGCGGCCGCGCATGAATCCGAGAATGATTGCAATGTCCCGAGAGTGCGGGATCCAGTAATTTCGCTCTGTCAGGTAGAGGCGTTAGAGGACAGGTGAGTTGTGCAAAATATGAGGTGTTTGACGTGGTGCCAGTGCTGCCGGTGTTGGGGCCACATTTGGTGGCAGAGTTCGAACCCCAAAGCCAAGCACTAAGGCTCTGAAACTTCTCCCTTAATTCTATACGGTTTTCTACGACTTGCTTACTACCAAGCAGGCTTGGCTGAAACTTCAAAATCCTCTCTTTGGAAGATGGCCCTTGGGTTATAGCTATTATTACATAATGTAATAAAACCTCTTTTCTTTGTCGTTTAGGTAATCTGACATTTGAAAGATTCTGCTCCCCGCCAAAGAGGAAACATTTCAAAGGAACACGGGATGTAGAAGAAGCAATTTCCATGGGCATCTCCATGGACGGTGTGCCAGTCCATCCCTCACTGAGACCATGATATCTGCCAATGTCTTGGGTGCTTCCACATTCTCCGGCGAGAATTCTTCCACTTCGTTTTGTGCCATGGGGAAAACCTGAAGGACCGGTGGGATTGCTCCTGAACTTGTGGCTTTTCCAGCAGCTGCAGCGGCGTGGGCAGAACATGACGATCGGCCATCACGTCCTTGAGTTTTCTCTTGGAGTCGAACCAAAGAAAGCCTTTCCTCGTTCTTGCGTGCTTTGGCACTTGCTCATTTTTATATTTGTTGCTGCTGCTTGTGCCTTCCGACCGTCTCATGTAATCACAAGACGTCATTAAAGTTCCGCAGCACGACCTGCACGCACCCGACTCCTTGCCCATGGCTCGGTGGGCCGGCCGCCCACGGGTGTTACCATGAGGCACTGCGTTAACTGCTGCATACAGTTGTCACCAGACGACACACACAAACAGCGGATCGGCTGCCAGGGAGGCCCCCAGCACTGCTGCCAGGAGTGCCCCACGTGCAAGGGAGAGAACAAAATAGTGTTCCGTGTGGACGGTAAACAGATGAACTTGCTTGCTGTTCTCGAAGTGAGGGCTGAGGGGAGCGAGAGCTGGGGCGGGTTGTTGCGTTTCAAGAAGGGAAAGCGATGCAGCCTTGTTTTTGGATTGATAATAATGACCCTGGTGATGGCCTCCTACATCCTTTCTGGGGCCCACCAAGAGCTTCTCATCTCATCGCCTTTCCATTACGGAGCCTTCCCCAGCAATCCCAGCTTGACGGACGGTGAAAACCCAAGTGACATGAAAGAGCATCATCACCAGCCCTCTGTGAATAATATTTCATTCATCAAGGACTACCCGAGCATTAAATTAATTATCAACAGCATCACAGCCAGGATTGAGTTCACGACCAGACAGCTCCCAGACATAGAAGATCTCAAGAAGCAGGAATTGCACGTGAGTAGTCTTGTGCGAATCTCTATTGATTGACAGATTTTAAAAAATGGATGCTTCCTTTCCCCCCACCATCTTTAGGGACACAAGAAGAAAACGACCCCCGAATTTCTCAAGTATAACAAGGATAATTGGACAGCCTTGTGGATGGATCAGAGTGCCCTGGGAGAGTGCTGTCTGTTTACAATGTTTGTGCCAAGAAGGAAATTTACAGTACTGATCGGGCCAGCTAGAAACGGTGGAGGATGACCCCTTCTCATAATTCCGTTCTGGGACTTCTTGCTTGAAACGCGGTCACGGCAATTAAAGTTGCTTCTGTAGATCGCCGTCATCCTGTTTCTATTCTGTCCTAATTAGTATTTTTGTCTCTGATGGCCATTTAAATATACAACTAGTAAAAATATTCCGTCTGTTTCATTCAGACTGTCGTGTGTGTACGAGAGACGGGGAGAAAGAGAGGAAAATCATGGTAGAATGGATTTTGGTTCAACTTTCATCTTCCTTCTCTCCAAAATTTATTTTTTATTCTGGGCTGAGGAAAAACAGGGTCATTCGCTCTTTGCCAGGTTTCGCTTGACTTCAGCATTTAGTCATTGTAAATACGACTTCAGGTTTGGACACTGGAGTGAACATCCGAGCCGGGAGCGCGTGTCTGGGCTAACGTTCTTCCTCCCGGGGGGCCTCTCCCTTTTCCCCTTTCTCGTTGCAGATGTTTTCGGTCATCCCCAACAAATTTCTTCCAAATAGCAAGAGCCCGTGCTGGTACGAGGAGTTCCCGGGGCGGAACAGCACCGACCCCTACGTGAGCAACTCGTACGCGCTCTACTCGCGGCGCTTCCGCTCCACCTTCGACGCCCTGCGCAAGGCCTTCTGGGGCCACCTGTCCCACGCCGCCGGCAGGCACTTCCGCCTGCGCTGCCTGCCGCACTTCTACATCATCGGGCAGCCCAAGTGCGGCACCACCGACCTGTACGACCGCCTGCGGCTGCACCCCGAGGTCAAGTTCTCCGCCATCAAGGAGCCGCACTGGTGGACGCGGAAGCGCTTTGGTGAGAGCGCGCGCGCGCGCCGCGGCTGCCCGGGGAGGGGACCCGGCGTGTCCCAGTCTCCACCTGTTGCGCACGTCGGGGTCATCAGGGTCGGTGGGAGCCGAGAGAGCCTAACTGTGGGCCTGTCCGCGTGCTGGGCTCCGTGTGGCACGGGCGGGGGAGACGAGAAAACCCGCTGAGACGCAGGGATCAGATCACTCCTATGTCTAAGGCCCCGGCGAGTAACCCAAAGGGCTGGAACCGAGCTCCCGGCCTCTCAGGGCGCATTGAGTGCGAGCTGTGTGCAGGCCAAGGGGAAGGGTGCAGAATCCGCAGCTCATCTCGTCCGGAAGAGCCTTGGCGCCTGTGCCAGTGGTCAGTGCCAGGTGCAAGGTGGACATTTGCCTGGGCCTGTCCACACCCAGCTCTGCGCCTGTCCTGCCAGAACCCCCTCCCTGGGAGGGGTCGGTAGAAAGAAAGGCTGCCGCACGGACCGCGGTTTCAGCTTCCTGCTGGCTCAGCCGATGGGCTGTGAGCGTGTTGTTGAGGTGTTTGTGCCTTGTTTTCTCCCACTTGCCCCGTCTGCCACACGGGGATAATTCCTGGCGACCTTGCTCACAGCACCCCCTTTCCATGGGGTTGGCCGTGGACATGGCCCGGCCCTTCTGCAGGATGGTTTCTGCTCCGCCCAGCTGAGCCACGGCCCTCAGGTCACTCACTGTTTCCGCTCCTTAACCTTTTTCCTCTGCCAGGAGACGTTTGGTCACTGGAGCTAAGGGATGACAAATGCCAAAGTCTGGGTGGGCCAGAGGGCGTTTTCCATGTAAAGGACCCAGGTTGCTTAGAAGGGATTCTTAAGTTTTTCTTAGTGGAACCCAAGTTTACACCAACGCTTAATGTGTTTCATGACAAACGTTTGACGTAATCCTTTTGCTGTCCTCCAGGAGTGGACAAGAGTATGTCTCCTGGGGTTTGGCAGTGGCAGCCGTGGGGACCAGGTTTCACGTTTGTACTTGTGCGCGGGGCACTCTCCCTACACATTGCCATTCCACTAATGAAAACCAGGTCCCCCCCACCCCCACCCTGGCGGGGAAGACGGCTGCTCGACCGGGTAGGCCACGAGACAGAGTCTCAGATAAAAACCTCCCTTCCCTTTTTGATGCAGTGTATGTGTCCTGGATGCAGCTGCCACGTGGCCACTTTAGGGTCTCACTTGGTGCTCAAGTCAACCAGCTTGGAGCTCTCTGGCTCTCCAAATAGATACATTTATAGTTCTCAAACAGCTGTGCCATCCTTTAGGCTGCCACTTTGTGCCTTGATGGTGGTGTGTCCTACTCCTTGAAGTGTGCGTGGATTAAACTAAGGCGGCCAGTTCGCAGATGCCTGCCTACCTGCTGCCCGCTCCTGCAGCTTACCAGGCTGAGCCTTGGCTGCTGCAGCTGGCCTTGGGCCTTCCCATCCTTCTCTGTCACTCCCCGCGAGGCCATCAGCCTGGCAGTGGCAGCTTTGTCCTCAGTAACTCCTGCTTCTTGTGTAGGAATTGTCCGCCTGAGAGATGGGCTGCGAGATCGCTACCCCGTGGAAGATTACCTGGACCTCTTTGACCTGGCCGCACACCAGATCCATCAAGGACTGCAGGCCAACTCTGCGAAGGAGCACAGCAAGATGAATAGAATCATTATCGGTATGGCTTCGTGGAGCTCCTGTGGGCCCCGCTCCTGCCCTGGGCCTGGCCCAGCTTTGCGGAACGTTTCCATGACACCTGCCCACATCTGTCGAGCATGCATTCCCCACCTGTCTGTCACTCTTACCCCTATGTGAAATGTTCACGTCACTTGCACAGTTTCTGTAAAGCAGAAATGTAGACTTTCTAGTTCGAGGAGACTCAAGGGCATCTGAAATGGCTTTTTTAAATGGTTGCCATTTCTTTGTCTTTATTTTAATTAAGCACACACACTTGGCTTCTTTACATGATAAACCGATCTAAGTGCGGATGGGAGATCATACATGCATTAACCTGGTAGTGTGGCTCTGGCAATCCCTGGCTGCTGGAACCCCACGAAGACGGAGGCAGACTTTCCTGAGACAGACACAGCTCCGGCGCATCCTCGGTGCCTTACTGCTGTTGAAAAGCCCAGCCTTTGTCACCCAAATGCTTTTAGACTTTCAAAATGAGGTGGTTTGATTAATAATCATTTTTTAATTCGTAAGAATGTTTTATTAAAAACATGTGTTTGTTGACTTATGCCTTCTGAAAGAGAAAAATCTAGTTGCATATTTTGCTTAAATTGGTTACCTGAGGCAGGTAACCATATGTATTTTTTGTTTTCCTAAATCTATTTTATTTTGATTCTCCAATTTCGGTGAATCTCTTAGCAACCAGGAGGAATTGTAATCAACCGTGTGAAAGGTACTTTCATGTCCAAAGTGACAGGCTTATGCGCCTAAGCTCTGATTGATGATTGATTGATTTAGCTCCAAACCAAGTCCTGGGAGCCAGATGAGATCACACCCCTTCCCTCCCCTGTGTGAATGGCTAATAGCTATTTTCTTACGGCCTTGGAGTCCAAACACCATAAACCACAAGTCTAATTACTATTTGACTATGATTCCCACCCCGTGTGCCTCTGGGAAAATTTCATGTTCTTTGGAAAGAGCTGAAAATATGCATCCTAGGGCCAGGAAGTAGAGACCAAGATAATAAATGATAAAGGAAAGCCTTAGTTGGGTTTCCTAATTTTATTTACTTCTAGATTTAAAAAGGAAGAGTAAAGAATAAATGTGTTGCTCTGATGTTTACTCGAAGCAGACTTTGTTGAGTTTTCTGTTAGCAGAGAGGCAGATGGAAAGCTGGCATGGAGCCCTGCCTGTGCCACCATCCAGCTCCGTGCTGCATGACAAGCCAGTCTTCATGGCCCTGAACTCAGTCTGCACATCTGTAAAATGTGTCGTTGGACCAGATGGGTTCTGGGCCCCTCCTACCCGGAAATGTAATTCGGACTGCTTCAGCTCCCTCCGGTTGGGTCCTGGGCAGAAGTATAAGCGTCTTCCTTCATCTCAGCCCACAGGTTGGACAGAGGGCCTTTCCTCTGGACTGATGGTCCAGGCTGATGGCTGGAGACATGAGGGACTCGAGCGGCTGAGTCCTCTGGGGCTGGAGCTCTGGGTATACTGAAAAGCCCCTGATGTCGGGGCCGCCGCGCTGCCCCGTCAGCGTGCTCCCAGGAGGGCTCTGCTGGTCTGTCGCATTGTTAGTCTTCTAGATCGTACGGTCCGAGAGGGAAGGGGATTGTCCGTGTTTTCCCCTGATTATCCCCAGGGCCGAGCCGGTGCTGGGCGCATGTTAATCGTCAAACCAATGCTTCCCGGAGGCCTGGATGAAGGATGAGAGGAGGATGGATGGATGGATGGACGGACGGACGGATGGACAGGGGGATAGACTGATGCTTCTGTGGTTGTAGAACCAGTTCATTTATGAAGTCTGACAGAATCTGTGCCAATGTCGTTTTAGAGACTTCCCTCGTCCTAATATTCTCCTATTCATTGTGAGTAGAATTTTCAAAGGACGCCTGATGGATTTGTCTTTTTTTGTATTCTATGGTATTCTCTTAAATAAAAAAGAAAGACCAGAACAGAGATGCTCACCTGGACGTGATTGCGAGTTCACAGAACAAATGGGGTCCCACCCACCCCCTGCACTGTGGTGACACTCTTATCACTGATCGAAGAGACTTAGTTTTTGGCTCAGACATTCCCTGAGTAAGTGACTTTGAGATATATCACAGAGTCTCCTGCAAAATATCAGGAAATTGACTATGTAATTGATTGATTTGCCTTTCTTTCAAAACTCTGAAGACTGTCCTAAAAAAAAAAAAAAGTTAGAGAATCGATTCAGTTTTCTGAGAAATGTGGAAATATCTGTGCCTTGGCCTCACCTCTGTCCTAGAATGTATGTTTTAATAGTTTGTCCTGCATTTGTGCAGACCACGATGAAACGGGGGCTAGCACCCACTTCCTGTTTTCTCAGGCAGGACTGAGTGAATGCAGCTGTGTGCAGGGCAGTGTGGCAGGCAGGCCTGGAGGACACAGAGCTTGAGACTGAGGTCCTGGGAGCTCTCCCGCAAAGCCTTCCTCTCATTTATGCCCTGGGACTCACCAGTGTGTGATTTCAAAGAAAGACTGATGCAGAATGCATCCAGTTTCCTCATGAGGATCAGCTTCCCCAAGCCCCTGCTTCATCCCTGATGCTTTCAGAAGGGAGTCATCTCATGCACCCTCAGTGAGCCTTTAAAATGCCACAGAACTGGGCGCTGTGAGCCGAGTTAGATATCGTGAAACGGGGAGGCCCGATGCTAGTGGAGGTGTTTTCGTGCATCCTGGGGAGAGGAGCTGGGAGGAAGAGGGAGGCTCGGCGTTGCATGGATCACCTTGATTTCCAGATGATCGAGGTCTTTGCGCGTGTGTGTGTGGTGCGGGGGGAGGGTGTCATGAGGCAGAGGGTGGACCTCAGCTTCCCCTTCCCGGAGGCCTGTCTGCCCGTGTGGTGAACCAGCTCGCACGCTCACGGCTGTTTACGAGAGAGGCATCGGAGCCAGGTTTGGCCCCAGCGCAGGCTGCTCTGCGGAGGCCCATCACCGCCCTGCTCATGCGCAGTGTCTTCCGTTTCCAGGGGAGGCCAGCGCCTCCACCATGTGGGACAACAACGCCTGGACCTTCTTCTACGACAACAGCACGGATGGCGAGCCGCCATTTCTGACCCAGGACTTCATCCACGCCTTTCAGCCAGACGCAAAACTGATCGTCATGCTCAGGGACCCCGTGGAGAGGTGAGCAGTTTAGATTTTTTGGGGGGGTGAAAAGAAAAGGCAGTTGTGAAGAACAGAGTCTTCCTCCTCATCACAAACAAGGTCGTGCCTCTCTTATTATTTATTTTTATTCTTATTTTTTAGATAAACACGTTTAACTTGCCATGTCACTGCTATTTCTTATGTAAATGTTATTCTTGGGGCAATCTTCAATGTGTCTAAACAGATTGTGGGTTGTTTAACTAGCCATTGTGACCCTGGTCTGTGGGTCTTCAGCCCCTGGCCGCTTTGACCTGGCGACTTGGGCTGCTCCTCGGGCCTCGTCAGGAAATGAGAAGCACTCCCGGAATCCTCCAGAATTCCTTGCCTCCTGACTTGATTGATGCCTTTATCTCGTGGGCTCTGAGCGAGCAGGCTTTCCTTGAGAGGCCAGAAGGAAGAAAAATGGTAGACAGCTGCTTCGTTGTAAAGAGCGGGGGTTGCCCAGTGTGGATGAGGCAAAGCTAGGACGATATGGAACAGCCAGTGTGGGGTGGCCAGGCCAGCGCTGGGTGACGCCCGTGTGGGTGGCAGAATCTCGAGGCTGCCAGGACCTTGCAGTTATCTAGTCTAACGTTGCCGCAACCGATTCCACATCAGAGGTAAGCGGGCTCCCGTCTGGTCGAGGACCCTTGGGTGGGAGTTCCCCACCCAGTGTGGCCAATCCAGCTCTGCGAGGGCATTCTTCCTGTTTTGAGACCGAGTCTGTCTTCGGGTGGGTCCACACTTGGGACCCATTTCTTCCCCATAGAGCGAACGCCAGAGATCACATCTGATCCTTCTGAAATGGGTGAGCCTGCCAGATGCTGCAGATGGCAGTCATGGCTCTGTGTCTTCCTTTCCTTTGGGCTAATTACCCTTCGTTACGGGTTGATTTGTGCCCCACCCCCAGATGCGTGGATGCCACCTTGTTTGGAAATGGGGTCTGTATAGATGGACTCAAGTTAAGATGAGGTCATATTGGATTAACGTGAGCCCTTATCCAGTGGCTGGTGTCCTTACGAGAAGAGGAAATTTCGATGCAGAGACCCAGACCCAGGAGAATACCACGTGGTAATGGGGGCAGAGGTTGGGGTGAGGCTGCCAGATGCCAAGGAATGCCTGGGATTGCTGGCCATGGCTGGCAGCCGGGATAGAGGCGTGGAACAGCTTCTCCCTCAGAGTCCCCACAGGGAAAGTTCCCAGAGGGGACCAACACCTGGATACCAGACTTCTAGCTTTCAGGACGGTGAGAGGATAAATTGCTCATGTTATAAGCCACCAGTTTGGTAATTCGTCACAGCAGGCCTGGAACACTGATAACTGCCCTAGTTCCTTCCTGGCCTGGCACACATTCCCGGCCCTGTGTGCTCACCAGTGATAGCAGTGAGACGTGTTCCTTGTGGAAATTTTAGAAAAGACATTGTTGGACTGTCTTTAAAAACGCCCGCGATCTCCCACCCAGGTAACCGTTATTCGTATGTTGGTCTCTCTTCTTCCAGACTGCTCGTCTAGGCAGATGAGTGTGGTACGTGTGTGAACACAGCCTTACACCTTGCTTCTTCCCCTTTGCATTGCTGCCTCCAGAAGAACATGCCTAAAAGCCCTGCCCCGGCCACTCCACCCTGAACTTGACCCTCTCGTGGAGTTCTCAGAGTGGCCCCCGCTGCTCTCAGTGTGTTCTGGTCAGAGGAGAGCTGGCCGGTCCCCTCTGTCTCCGCCCCGCGGCCCTCCCAGTGCCGTGCGGGGCACGTCTGTGGCCACGGGCAGCTTCCTTCTGCCTCTGTGACTCTCCAGCCTCAGGAATCCATTTCTCTGGCTCTGAGGCGGCCTTGACCTCACAGCAGCTCCCATATCCCACCTGCCAGTTCCCACACATTGGAGGTGGGAGTTCGGCCCTTCTGCCTGTGAAGCGGGCTGGTCCCCCTCGGTTGAGAATGGTTGACATGACCCATCGGGGCTCTCGAGGCATCATGATTACATAACTGTCAGCCTTGAAAGGAGAGGCCCGGTGACTAATGACCCCTTAAGGCCCACTGAGGTGTTTTTGCAGCTGCTCTGACGTCCGCCCCCACCCTGCCCCCAGCTGCAGTTCATGAGGTCGAAACATTCTCTAAGATTTGTGTTTCCTGCTCACCAAACGTCTTCCTGTCACATCTCCCTAGTTCCTCATTCCGAGGAAAGTAACACTGCGGGGGTCAGGGGTGGAGACCGTGGCCCTTTGTGGCTCCCTGGGCACAGAGAGGTGGGAACTGGTCCATGCTGGGACTTGGTTCGGTGTGTGCCTGCCCTGTCTTAGGCCTTGGGGAAGTGTGAGCTCACGGCTGGTCGGGGAGACGGGCATGGCCGTGGTTATTACGGTCTGCGGGTTATTACGGTCTGCGGATCCAGCAAGAGCAGAGGGAGGATGAGGTGGCTCAGGAGGGGGAAGCAGCTGCTGGGGAGGACGCCCTGGGACGAATGGTCTGGAGAAGAAGCTGAGGCCAAGCTGGGCTTTGAAGGACAAATAAGAGTTTGCCAGGTGAACGAGGGAAGGTGGCCGGGGAAGAAGCGTCTTGAGCAGCAAGACGGAGCGTGCGGAGGTGACGACCACGTGAGCTTCCCTGAGCGTGTCCCTCTCTTCCCTTCGTTCCGATCACGCCCCCGAGGCCATGCGGGCCGTAAAGGTGCGCCTTCGAGCAGGGAGGGGAGTCACGCTGGCCAGGTTCGGGCAGCGGAGTCGGCAGCGGGATCTGCCCCGCTCGCCTCTCGGACCCCAGCCAGAAGTCTGCCTTCCTTACCACGGCTCACGGGCCGCGAGCCGGCCATCCCGAGTAGTCACCCCCGTTTCTTTTCTTTGTAAGAATGAATACTCTGCTTACACTTTAGTTTATGACCACAAGCGCAGGCTTTTTGCCTTCCTGGCCCTTGACTCGACAGAAATCGTTCGTCCATTGAAGTGTTTACTGCCCCTGGCCACGTGCCGGCCTTGTGCTTGCTGCTGAGCGCACGCACACCTGTGAACGAGGGGGGCATCACGTGCCCGCCGTCCAGGAGCCGGCGCATGTTCACAGAAGCTGGGCGTTGACCCTCTCGCGATGGAGGGCAAGGGCAGGCTGCGCGGTGGTGGCCTGCCTCCGGGAGCCAGCCCAGCGTGGGTGCGCCTGTTGGGTCCACCTTCTGCAGCCATGGGACAAGCCCCCCGAAGCGCAGCAGCTTCAGACAGCACACTCACTGCCGGATGCTTTCCGAGCGGCAGAACCCGGCCCAGCTTCACTGCACTGCAGCGTGTCTCCCTGCCTGCTGTCGCGCCGTCACCGGACCCTTCACCGGACCCTTCCCTCATCAGCCTTCAGATGAGAAGGCTTGACCGGGGAAGGGTCCGCTCCATGTGGTTGTTGGCAGAGTTCAGTTCCTCAGGGGCTGTTGGAAGCAGGGCCTTCGTCCTCAGTCGGCGCTGGCTGGAGGCTGCCGCCATGCCTTGCCACTGGCTTGCCACTCGCCAGCAAAGGAAGGAGTCTGCTGCCAAGGTGGAAGTCTCTGTCTTTTGAAATCTGATCGCAAGAGTGACAGGTCTCGCCTTTGCCATGCCCTGTGGGTGAGCAGCAAGTCAGGGGTCCAGGCCACACTTAAGAGGAGGACATTACTGGGTGTGGCTACCAAGAAGCGGGGGTCCCGGGACCACCGTAGACGTCACCCACCAAACCTGTTCTCCGTTCCACTTTCTGGCCCCCCAGGCACTGGGGCCCGGCAGCCAGGAGAGGACTAATGGCCACCGTGGCGTCGTGCGTCATGGCAGGGCCTCCCGTGTGCGGTGGAGCGCGTGTCACGTGCTCGGTCTCTGCGGGCGTGTGCGGCGAGCGCGTGTCACGTGCTCGGTCTCTGCGGGCGTGTGTGGTGGAGCGCGTGTCACATGCGTGGTCCCCGTGTGGGTTGCTGATCGCAGCAGCTGTCCCATCGCTTTTTAAACATTTATAAAAATATGTGACAATAGGAATTTCCTCCTTTTAGAACCCGTGACTCATGGCCTATCTGAAGTGTCTGGCTCGTTTCCCACCCCAGCCAGAAAGGAGGATAGATATCGGGGTGGTTAGGTCACTCTTGAAGAAACAAACACTCAGACCCCAAGTTTCCATAGTCTCATTGGGTCCCAGGCCATTAGCTGCGTCCGTCATTCTGTGACCTTGTACTCTGTAAGTGGGAGGTTCTCTGGGTTGCTAGCTGCCCGTGGGATTGGGCCAAATTATTCATTTCCTTCTACAAATTGGCTTGGAGATAAGGGGGGAACTTTTATTTTTAGTTTTAGATTTACATTTAGCTTTTATTCTATAATTGATCAAAGGTAGGGGTTTTGAAAATGTTGGAATTATAAGCAAAATCAAATCAGTCGCTTTTACGTTTGCAGAGAAGGACGTAGATGGTAAGTACATGTATTTTTTGGAGGTGAAGAAAGGATTCGTGGCAAGTGGATGGATGGTTCTCATGGCCTGGGCCGTTCAAGAATTCTTGTTGCAAGTTTCTCTGTGTAAGGAATAACAGTAATTTAAAACTCAATTGAAGCATTCATTGGCTACATTGTCCCAGTTAATTAAAATGAAGCCACCAGTACAAGCAGATTTTTTTCATTTGATTCAGTTCTCAAGTGGAAAAGATTGTTCTTTTCAGTGCACCTCACGTGAGCCTGCTGCCTCTTCATTTGTGAGATGGTTGATAGAGGAGTTTGCCTCTTAATTCAGAGGCAGTTACAGCCTTTTTGAAATGGGAAAGATGGCTGGAAGGTGCTGACCCCTCTGGCGTAGTTCATTTAAGGGACATCTAGAGAGTTGTCAGGCTCCATCTGTTAAGGATTTTACCGTCTCTGTATTTTGGGTTAAATTCTGCGTGTAGTCTTAATGCAATGCCCAGAAACGGCCACCACGGGAACTTTGCTTTTCACATTTTAGGATGATAGGTCAAAAGGGAAGGACAGCTCAGCTCAGTTAAGAGTATGAACTTGATTTCGGCCCAAGCGCCTGGGAACCTGGGGCGTTGTTTCCTTCATCTGCTTATGTAAACTGATACTTAACAACCACTGGACTGGTTATATAATTAATCAATTTATGAAGATAAACTAGGGACGGAAGGAAGGAGGGAGGCCCTTAGTCAAAGACGTTCGTTCACACGCTGTCAGTCGTTTGGAGGGAGGGTGGCCGCAGCGCTGAACCTTGGTGCAGGAATCCTGGGTTCATGGCTTCTACTGCATCTGCAGAGGGGGTGGCGGGGTGATGAGCAGCCAGCGAACCAAGATCATGGCAACAGAGACACAGCCCCAGGGGAGCCGATGGTCTGGAACCTGCCACGCCCTGGCTGTGTGACCTCGGACAAGTTATGTAACCTCTCTGTGCCTCATTTCCTCATCGGTGAAATGGGGAGAAATGGTTCCTACCTCTCAGGTTGTGAGAATTAAATGACTTAATAGAGGTAACATATTTCAATGGTGCAGGAAAAGTGGAAAGAATGATTAGCTATTACTATTCGGTCCTTGTCGTCGCAAATAATAATAAGCAAATCGAGCACGTACCAGCTCTCTCAGGAGACACTGGTTGAGCACCTGCGATGTGCCAGATGCAGTGCCTGCATCGGAGAGAAGAATCCTTTCTGTCTGCCCTGGAGCCTGTCGGGTCAAGGAGGTGGGGATGGCCCTCAGCGATGCGACCTAGCATGAACCTGGCTCTGTGCCAAGCCCTCGCCAGGAATTGCCTCTTTTAAGGTTTGCGAGCAGTCGAGAGCACTGTAGTGATGTGCTCACAGGTGAGGTGTGTGGGCTCAGTGGGGGTAAAGGCACCTATGCACAGTCGCATGGTAGGTAAGCGGCCAGGCTGAGGTTTGATCCCATGTCAGTCTGACTGAGGAGCCATGCTTTTCACCCCTGTCGTAGGCTGGGTCCCAGGAGGCAGACTCTGAGACACCGATTTCTGTGCAGAAGGATGATAAAAACTGCATGTGAAACAACTCTTTGAAACGTGGTGGGGCGTGACGGGGCAGGACAGGCAGAGGGAGGGGTGGGGCCGGATCTGACCCCACCGGGGGCTCTGGGGCTGAGATGGCCTTCAAAGTTGTCCCCAGCGAGACATCTTCCACCCACCAGCCATCAGCTAAGTTCTGCCCTGGGGAGGCTTAACTTTGGTGTGTGGCTGGCCTTTCCAGGGGAGCAGTTTCTGAGAGGGATTGGACTGTGAGCCATCAACGGGATGACTCTCCACTCTTGCAAAGCTCTGTAAGTAGTAAGGCCCCCAGTCTTTGTGGGTTCTTAAGCCCGGACTCAGCTTATTCACTTATCTCCCCATCAGAGAGAGCAAGATGCCCGCCCCAGGGGAATAACCGGCATGCTTTGCAGGGAGCCGAGCTGGACTGATGCTTTTGAATCACTGTGGACTCCGACTTCAGCATCTCTCTTGCTACTCAGCCAGCACTAAAGCCCTCCAAACACCCCAACTTCTCCAGGTCTCCGGAAGCACCGATTTGGTGCCGTAGACGGGTTCTCAGGCAGAAGAGGAGAGCTGGCATTCCCTGTAACAGATGCGCAAGCATTAAAAAGCGCGGATGGATTAATTATTAACATCATCCATCTCAAAGGGAAATTAGGAGAGCTCCCAGGTGGGCAGGAGGCGGAGTGGGGAGAGCCGGTCAGAGTCGTGACAACAGCCACAGATCGTTTCGCACCCCGCCTCCAGCTCTCACCTTTTCCCTTCAGTACTTTGGAGGATTAAGAATTATAAGCAGCCTTCTCGAAGAAGACTGTAGCTGAGTGTCTCTAAGCTGCCTATTAGTTTTCTGGTGAATTCAGGCATTTTGCTTCTCAGAAGCTGCTTGTCTGGGCGTTACTGACTCACCTTTATGTGGGTCCTGTGAGTGGGGCGAGGTCACTTTTATGGGGCTGAACTGTGAGCCACCCAAAGGCCAGGGGTTTGGCCTCAGTCCTTGTCGCGGGGGGAGAGCCGGCTGTGGCCAGGCCTGACAGCTCGGCCCGCGAGGCGTTCTCTGAAGGCCAGTCAGCGTGACGGCTGGCGAGGGCCCGCGTCTCATTGGTGGGGGCGCGGCCATCATGCTGAAAATTCCTGTGTTTAACACCGTTTGTGTTTTTGGGAAGTGTTTACAAAGTCCTTGGCAGTCTTGAGTATTCCCACAGGACCGTTTGCAAAGGGCGGCTCTGTGTAGCGGGGACGCGGGGAGAAGGGCCCGTTATTTCTCCGTTGGCGGACATTCAGAGGTGACGTGTGAGAGGCCGGGGTCGGGAAGGCCCTTGGTGTTGATTCTGGGCCACCAGGTGGAGTTCAGGGACCTCTCCAACCACGAGTTCTGGGGAGCGGGTGGCAGCACATATCCTGTGTGGGCCAGCCCTGGGGTGCAGTGGCCTATGCTCTGCAGTGCGGTTCCGCACGCCGGGACCTCGGCCTGGCTATGCCGCGGCCTCAGCCGAGGGTAGGGTCCGATCCTCTGTGCGCCTGCCCTTTCTCACCGGTGGACACCTGATGCCCAGATCGCTGGATCCTGTGAAAGTGCTTTGTCGGCCACACCGGGCGCCTAGACAAAAGGGGCATTTGGTATCGCCCCTGAGAGGTCTGACCTTCCATTCCACGAACATTTGCCAAAGACTGGGGATTGGATGCTCAGGAAGAAGCCAAGGTGGACCCAGAACCCCACTCGAAGTCAAGGGAAGAAAGACCACCCAAATGGCCCCAGTGAACCAGGAGCTTTGCATCCATGTGTCTATTTTTAAGCCCAAACCTGGGTGTACTTATCCGTCAGAAAATGAACTTCATCAGTGTCACCCACATATACAGCCGAAGGTGACTCTAAACATCCCCTCCAAATGAGCTTGCTTGGTCACTTTTGCTTCATTGTCCCTTGTGATGAGATATTCACGGTTTGGGAATCGGTGGGACAAAAAGGCCTCCTTCCCAGCATCGTTAAATAGACTTTTTTCCTTGTAGGAAATATATATATATAATCATTATTGATGGGATTTTTATCAGAGCTTGGGAAGTTATTGATCAGTGATTTGAATCTGGATGCCTGCAAATGGAGAATGATGAGGGGCTGCTCTGGCTTTCATTTTGGTAACCTCCGTGTCTTTGGGGAGCGGGGGCGTGAGGTGGAAGACGTGAGTGTGCCCTCCTCTTGGGGGCTTCTGGTTGAGGAGCTGGCACTGTTCACATGTGTGTCCTTGAGGAGCTGGCCGGCGGTGCTGGAGAAGCACAGGGAGGTCGGGACCAGCGTGGCCCAGGGTGAGCCAGCCCAGGAGTCAGCATCCACCGGGCCTTTCCCCAGAGCATGGTGCTGAGACGTGCACTGTGGGGACCAGCGACTGGATGAGTGGGTGCAGCTCAAGGCCGCCGAGAGCCCGCGCTCGTCTGACTTGAACTTGCCACTGCAACTTGAACTTCCTGTGCCTTTTCACTTTACGATCCGAGTGACTTCCGATACGAGCCCCTCTGGGAACTGCCACTTTTGGGGGCTGCAGAAATGCTCTTGGACTGGAGGGTGGTGGTGGTGGCACAATTCGGTGCATGTACGTACTAAACGCTACTGAATTGTTCACGTTGAAAAGGGCAAATTTTATGGTATGCAGATTATATCTTAATTTAAAAATAGCATGAACAAAAATATTATAAAAGGAGGAGAAACCAGCACAGGGAGAGGACTCACCAAACTAGTGATATTTGAGCTCGAACTTGCAGGGTCTCCACGGGGAGCGAAGGCCAGTTAATAAGCATATCATCATTTAAGAACGAAAACTGTTGAAATCAAGTGAGTGATTGCGATTGCCAATGAATATTAATTAGCTTATCCAAGTGATAAAGGGCCATGCGGTGAGTCCTGAAATTACGATGGAGACCTGAACACCTACTTCCTGTTGCTCTAATTGTCTAGATCCCGATGGGATGTTCCATACGATATCTGCTTTACCTGCCGGTGGCACTGAAGTCCCTCGGGTTCATGCTGAATATTTGTTTGCTGTTCTATCACACGTTGTAATGGCTTTTCAGTCTCCTGTACCTTACTAAGTAGTCCTGTAACAGAATTGACTTTTCCAGATCACTCTGCACCTAAAAGAAAAAAAACATCGAAACAAACGAAAACCATAAACCACTGGCTCAGACGGCCAGCGCCTCACTCTAGCCAGCTGTCGATTTGGCTCTGTCCGTAAACTATGAGGCCATGGGCCACGTCCCGTTGGGTCAGGTGGTTTGGGGTCAGGCGGACCTGGGTGTGTTTGGGGCACAGCCCCCAAACCTGGGCCACGTGACCTCAGAATTTTCTTAATCCCTCTAAGTGTCAGATTTCTTGTCACAAGCGATCGATGGCCGTCGGAGTATCGCATGGGCTGGTGGTGAATGTGGGGGGAACACACTTGGCAGCACCTAGCACATGGCCCGGGAAGGGACAGCCCTCGGTAACCTCAGGCGGCTGTGTCAGGGGTGGACGCCGAGAGGATTCTGGGAGCCGAGCCCAGATGTCACTCGCGCGAGCCGGGCCTGGCGGAGGCCCCCAGCGCCGCGCTGCCCGTTTTCATGGTGATCTGTACGCCCGCCTCTGTTCCAGTGCCATTGGACAAATTCAGCAGTGGCCTTGGGGTAACCGTCAGGGTTTTACGTCAAGCTCGCAGCCACTCCTTTGTCTCTGTGGAGAGAGACATGGTTCCTTCCAGAGGTACCAATTTAAGGAGCCCCTGCCCCCCAACACACACATCCAACCCCACTGTCCCTCCAGCAGGGCCGGGAGCCTGGGGCCCTGCAGCGCACAGGAAAGGACCTGAGGGACACCCTGTGGGCACGGGCCTGCCGTCACGGGGCCGGCCCCGGCAACTTCTAAAATAAACGGGCACAGACGGCCCCGGTGCATTTGGGCTTATATTTGGAATTGCTGTTGGAAACGGTCCTGGCCAAATGTAACACCCATCTGGGATGGTTTAAGAGTAAGAAAATGAGGTGGTTCTGCAGGAAGGGGCTTGGCAGCCCCCAAACTTGAGGCCAGTCAGCTGGCCTTCACTCTGCCTGGGGCCCCTCCCCCTCTCCAGCCTCGGCGGCTCCTGCCGCTGGGGCCACTCACTTCTGGCCAGCTGGAGGCATGTTTCCTTGACTCAAACCGGTTTTCTTCCCGAACCTTCTATTCTCTGGTCAGCCCTTCAGGAGTATGGGACAGATCTCCTCCCAGCTCTGGACAGCCTTTTAGCCTTTGAAACTGGCATCCTTCCTGCTGAGTCCTGCTCCTCCGGCTGGAGCAGCTCCTTCCTCCTCACTGTTTGGCTCCCAACACAGAAGGCACATGTCCTTTGGGGTCTTGACCTGCCACGGTGGAGCAGAGCAACACCCTCCCACATCCTCAGTGCCTTACCTCTATTAATGCATCCTGAGGTTGCTTCGGTGTCCCTGCGGTTCTATGGTGATTAATTATGAGTTTATGCCAACTAAGCCCCTTGTATATTTTCCTCGTTGGCCTCTTTCTCCTACTTCTTCATTGTTTGCTTGATTTAAACACTAAAACATGGATGTTCGGCTTCATCTCTTTACATTTCAACCTGTTACGTAAGTGTGACTGCTCCAGCTTTTTGAGGTCCATTGGATACTTATTCTCGATACATTTGCTGTCCTCAATATTTTCTGAATGGTTTTGACCCATCCAGTGGCTTTCACGCATCCAGGTCATTTACCTGCCCCTTTTCCCCGGGAGGGTGGTTGTGGAGACCCCCTGGCAGTGTTTACTGCAGACATTCTTACGAAGCATCAGCCTGACTTTCGAGGGGGACCCGAAAGCAGGAGCCCACGTTTTGCTTCTGGCCGCCTTGTTTCTGCGAGGGAAAGCTGGCCACGTGGCCACCGTCCTCTCGCACAGTCAGGTGACTCTCCCAGGGCCTGACGGCGGGAGAGAGGTACTCGAGAACCGTCAGTCTTCCTGGAAACTGGGGTTTAGAATCCGTGTGAGTTTCCCGTGGCTGCCACAACACGTCACCACCAATTTGGTGGCTTGAAACACCAGAAATGTATTCTCCCCCGGTTCTGGAGACCGGAAGTCCCAAACCGAGGTGTCACCAGGGTCAGTCCCTCTGGCGGCTCTGAGGGAGAATCTGTCCCATGCCTCTCCCCCGGCTTCTGGTGGCTTCCAGCAGTCCCAGGTGTCCGTTCCTGTGCAGACGCGTGGCTCGCATCTCCGCCTCTGCCTTCACGTGGCCGTCTCCCCGCGTCCGTGTCCTTTCCTCTTCACACGAGGACACCAGTCGCTGGATTTAGGACCCATTCCAAATCTTATTTCCAAATAGATGCCATTCATAGGATGGGGTTGGGACATGGACGTGTCTTTTGGGGAATCTACAGAATGCAAATAGGAGGGTGGCCATTGTTATGGCGCAAAAAGTTCCAACTCAGATTTTTGCCGATAAAGTGTGGCACGAAGGACTTGTCCTTACAGACAGGCATCCCAGCCTGCATGTGGCTCTAGGGAATCCTGAGGCCCACCGCCCATCCCGTGGGCAGATCCAGAGCCCCGGGGAGACCTGAGGGGCCGGGGACGTCATGCCTCGTTCTGGCCTGGTTCTCAAAGGCTGAAAACCTGACCCACAGGTGGTGGGGTCCTGAGTTTGTTTTGTGTCACCCCACACAGACGGAAGTCGGTGTCTCAGCTGAGCGGGGCTGGGCTTCCCTGGTTGGAACACTGGACACGTCCTGCTGTCCCTGAATTCCCTCCATGGTCTCTAAAGAATTATGTGGAATCAGCAGATTCTTCACAAAGTTACTTTATATTTAAAACTGAGGCAGCTTTAGGGCTCTTGTTTTATTTATGAGCCAAATGTCTACGAGAAACGTTATTACCACAAAATAAACTCTCAGTATGGAAAGCTTAAGTTTTTGGGTTTTTAGGTGGTAATTTATGAGCCAGAATTCCAGTTCCGCCAAGGAGTTTGGGGAGTTCCGTGGGAGTCCTTGGTAAGAACTCTGGACTTGGAATTCTAATTAAGCGCAGATTGTGATGATTGTTTCAAAGGCATCTAGTAATTTCCACAGGCATGATTTCTTGGGCTGAGCCGTATCGATTGGGCTGATAGGAAGTGTATGAGCCGGGCGGGACACCCCGTCAGACCCACTGCACGGAGCCCCCTCGGCACATACAGCGAGCTGCGCTTGGCGGTCTGTGCACCTCTCGATTTGACATCCATCCATCCACCAGCCTTTTAGGTTATACTAGCTGTGGTTGACCCTGCGGTGGTGGGTGCCATGTTTCAGTCCTGACGGATATCCTGTTTTCTAAGAGGGAAAACGGCACGGCTCACGTGGGGGACACTGGTAGTAGGCAGATGTAGTGTGTCATCCTGGGTAGCGTACTCGGCGAGCACGGACGTTGGGGAGAATCTGCTCACCAGTCACCGAGCAACCTGTGGGCAGATCGTAAACATCTCAGGACTTCCCAGAAGTGTCCTCTGTGGATGTTGGCAGTGGACACATTCTAAAGGGCCACGTCGAGGGCACTGTGCCAGCACTGGAGGTGAAGGAGATCTGGTCCCTAGAAGCGATGCTCGCGTCAGTAATAAGCCTTCGTCCCCCACTGTGACCGGCACCGGCGGTGAGGGGTGCCGCAGAGCGAGCGTGTGCAGCGGACTCGTGCGACAAGGGCACTGCGCTTTCCGCCGGCGCGTGTGCGGCCCAGCGCTGGGGACCGGCGAGGTGCTGGGCGCAGTTGGCAGGGCAGGGGTAACGTCCCCAGGCGCATGGGTACACACGGCGATAAGACGGGCTGAATGGCCTTCAGGGGAAAGAGATGTTGAGGAAACAGAAAATGTTGGAGGAGAGCGAACCGTGATGCCGTGGAGCCAGGGCGCCGGTCCCCGCAGCTCCGATCCTTCAGCAGCTGTGGCTCGTGCGGGCGAAGGGCGTCGGACACAGCAGCGGGCTCACTTGGAGGTGTGTGTGTTGAAAAGGCAAAAAAAAGAAACGAAGTGGAGATTTTTGAAAACCGAAAACGGGGTAGAGACCGTCTCTGTAAGCAGAATCAGAGAAAAAGGCCGAGGAAGCTCACCACTGGGAACTTCTATTAAAGAAGAAAATTGCTGGGTGACAACGGAACAGATCGTGTTGTATCAGGCTGCAGGATACTGTCTTGTCTACTTTTATGGATGCTCAAAATTCCCCCAGATTAAACGATTCAAAAAATGCCATGATAATAGTATATTATCTGATCCCATCTGATATAATCTGACACATCTATTTTTAAAAAATATAAAATATGCAGATATATGCTTGAGTATGCACCAAGAATTTCTGGAAGGATATATAAGAAACGGATGATAATGGTGACCTCTGGGGAGTGGGACTGTGAGTTAGGACCGCTGGAGAAGTCGAGCAAGGGTCCCTAAGTGAAGGGTTTGCTTATTACATTGTTATAACGTGTTTTGGTTTATTTTTAGTTTGTCTTATAAAACAAAAGAAATAGCCCATGGTTAAAAAAACTCTGCGTCATGTGGAAAGTCCAATAAAATATATTTGCAGAGGTCTTGAGCAAAGAAAGAAAGAAAAGAAAGAGAGAAAGAAACTATTCTGACAGCCGTTCGAGAACGGTCAGGCCGACTTGGTGGCATCGCGTGGGGACAGCTGTGATGGGGCTTTGCAGGGGCGGAGACTTGGGCGTGTCGGCCGATGGAAAATTACTAAGAGGAAACGTGAGGGGTGAGGGGGATCCTGGCTAAACCCACCCGACAGGCTTCTTGCTGCGGTTCGGTTGGGGTGACCAGACGTCTCCTGGGTGACTGCGGGGGACGAGCCCAGTCGGATACAGAGAGGGAGAATTCTGGCTACAATTGGGCAGAGCAAATTCGGACTCAGAGAAGAAGGGTCAGAGGGGCCTGGGTCAAGTTTGGTCAAGGAGAGACTGTCAGTTCCTGTTTGAAAGCACCGTTACATGCAGGCCTGCGGGTGTCCCCGGGCAGGTGTGCGGGGGTTTTTACATTGTGTTAAAGAATAGGTCTCTACCAATCTAAGGAGAGACATTTCGTAATGATTTTTGTAACGTTCGAGCGTCTGTGGAAGGGCCAGAAATTTCACGTGGAATCGTGATACCGTGAGAGCAGCAGGTGTTCTCGTGGCCTCCTGCGGCGGAGGGAGGACCGGGAAGGAGAGTAACATTTTCCTGGCCTCTCTGCTGTCGTAGGGTTTCGGGTGAGCGGTGTTTCAGAGTCACTGTTACCGTGAAAACGGCTGTGGCCCGAGTGGCTAGAAAGAACAAAGGAAGCGGGTGGTCGTCTGGGGCCAGCGTAGACACGTCCGAGTCCCGGAGAGCCTGTGCGCGGGGCTGGGGCATGCAGGGGAGCAGGGAAATGGCCCATCTGCAAGGGAACACAGAGCAACGGAGGAGTTTTCACGAACGAAACTAGATAAGGTCATTGCACGTTGATTTTCATCGTCGTCCAAACGGGGCGCCATTTATCCGCGGGCGGTAAAATTATCTGCTTATTTTATTCACAGGTTGTACTCAGACTATCTCTACTTTGCAAGTTCGAATAAATCTGCAGACGACTTCCATGAAAAAGTGGCAGAAGCTCTGCAGCTGTTTGAAAGTTGCATGCTTGACTATTCACTGCGTGCCTGCGTCTACAACAACAGCCTCAACAATGCCATGCCTGTGCGTACCCTGGCGCCGGCCCTCACGGAACGGGTGACATTGTAACGATTATGCAAGTGGGGTCATGGTGGGGGGTTTTAGTATATAAACACGGAGAGGCGTTTTAACGTGCAAATGCTTCTCCCCCGTGCCTGCCTTTGAGCAGTGGCTAATGCAAAAACAAATTTTCATGGATGTAGAAGCGTAAAAATTGATGGGCCCTTTCAGCCGGCGCCCGCTTTCTTCCCTGCTGACCCCCCAGTTACAGTGCCCTCCCCACCCTCCGCGGGAGGAGAGGGCGCATTTAGGAAGATTACTGCCTAGCGAGGCTCCGAGAACACACTGTGCCGTTGGGACTGGTGGCCGCCAGGACACCCAGCTCGCAAATTGTCTTCACATTCTCTCCGATGGTGGACTGTTTTGTTGGTTTTAAAAATTACCCACCGGTGACTTTCAATGCTTCTTTGACAGGGTCTCAGTGGAAACAATTTTCTTTCCTTTTTGCCTTCAGGAATATAGCGTATATTTCTTGTCTTTTTTTTTTTAAATGCAAAAGAAGCTGTTAATAGTGAATTTAGCATTCATGAATAGGGGATGGTTTTCCAACCCTATGTAGCACTCTGGGTTCTTCTAAGTGCTTTTTCAGCGGGTTTGGTGCCCTGGGTAAGCCTCCCACAGTGAGGCGAATGCTGTTACCTGCCCTGGGGGGTGGTGCACAAGCCTTGCTCTGCTGAGCATGCCACGTGGTAAGGCACAGACAGATCTGCTTGAGGTAGAGGCTTGGAATCCCCAGGGGTGGTGGGTTCAAGGTCCACAGGTTTTGCCCCCTCTCCTTTGCTCTGAAGGCATCTCATCCGGAGGGCAGGGCGCTAGCACAGGCAGGATCTACAGAGGCAGCAGGTGGGACTCCAGGCCATCCTGCTGGAGCTTGTAGTTGGGCAGGGAAGACGCAGCACGGGCACAGGTAAGCACAGAATCCGGTCGGTGGTGCCGGACAGAAGGAGCGGCCTTTGGAGCCAGACGGGGATGCGGGTTCAGTTCCCAGCTCAGGCATTTACTAACTGTGACTCTGGGCAGCTGTCTTAGCTTCTCTGAGACTCAGTGCTTCATCGTGAAATGGGGGTGACAATACTGCTTTACCAGGCCGTCGTGTTGGTTAAAAAGGGGTCGTTCACGTGTAGGGATGGTAAAGCCATCTTTTCCCTCGACCCGTCTTATGTTCCTTGGCTGCGGCCCTGTAAACTCGACCAGCAAAAAAACAGATCAACAAGAGGAAGACAAACCAGTTTACTAACTTGTGCATCGCAAGGCCCACGGGAGCACTCAGAGATGCATAACCCAGAGGGGTGGTTAGAGCTCGGACTGAGGCAGCATCTTAACAAGAGAACGATACATTTGTAGAGACGTGACAAGACAAAATAGAACAGACTTTGAGTTTCTAGGGCGGCAAATTGTGGGAAGGCAAACCTGTGGGGGGAGGGGACTCGGGAGGCCAGGGCTGGCGTTATCAAGGTTCGTTATGTCTCATCCTCTGGTGCCGCCTCAGACTGATAAGCGTCTGGAGTTGTCTCCAGTGACTGGCTTCTGTTCTTCCTGATAGAGAGGCGGCGGGAGACACCCTTACAAGTTTACGTCTTGCTTTTAGGCAAATAGCGGGAGGAGAGACGGCTTTTCTTGTATCTGTTTTTTTGTCAGTTGCTTTTAGCTCAGAATAATTCTTAGGCCAAAGCGGAATATTTTAGAGTGGCATTTCACTGTGTGCACAGCACTGGGTCACGGGTCACGGTGGTGGCGGGACAGTGCAGCCCCAGCCCTAGCGGGGAGAGTGGGGTGGAGGGCTCTGGCCCCCAGCAGAGGTCACTGAGAACAGGGCATCAGGGGACGTCCTAGGAGAGGTAACGTCTGTGCTGAGCCCTCAAAGACGAGTTGGGCAGAGACGTGGAGGTAGCGATGTGTCAGGTGGAGGGAGCAGCAGGTACAGAGGCTGAGAGCGTTCGCTACAGCCAGGGCATCGTGTGCGTGGCGTGGTTGCCTTGGCGATGGGGGTGGTGGGAGCGGGGCACGGGCTGCATCCTCCGGAACCTGGTGAGCCTCAGGAGTCTGGACTTCATCCTGGGGGAGCTGGGACCCCACAGGAGGATTTAAGTGGAGGATAGTGATGGCAGCTGTGCCTTTTAGAAGGAAGTCTGACATACAGGGTAGTTGAGTAGGGATGGGCCTGGGGAGGAGGCGGCCGCCCAGAGAGGCCAGGTGGGGCTGGGAGCTGTGCTCAGTGCTGGCAGAAGCACAACCCCACCTGGAGGTGCTGTGTCCAGTTCCTCCCCTCCTCCTGACCCCCACCGGTCCCCAGCCCAGGATGACCTGGAAGAGAGGAAGGCGGGAGGCAGGAATCTCTGTCACCGCGAATGGACGAGGACAGTGAGAGGTGAGGTGACGCGGCCGGCTCGGTGGTTCAGAGAAGGAGCTGGGACCATCCGCGGCTAGGTTGTCTGACAGACCCAGAAAGGGAGGGACGAGCGTGGGCTTCCCTTCGGAGGGTCCCCTAAGCTGGGCGGCTTTCGATGGGCAGGGCTGGGTGCAACTCTTGACCCGGGGTGCAGTTTATTTTAGTGGCTTTAAATTGTGTTTCTCCCCATGGACAAGTGAAGGTCTGACAAAAACGTGCCCCCTGCCCCCGCCCTGTGCCACCGGTCACTTTGCGCCACACAGAGTGCGCGAGGCCCTCCAGCACCCGCTCTCGTCACAGTCAGTGCCACAGGGACAGAGCAGGACGGGCGTGCATGTTGCCCGTCTTTAAACAAGCGTCCGGGAGGCAGGATGTCCACAGCCACTTACTCCCACAGCGAAGAGGGGGCGAGCCCTCCCCCGCGGCTTCCCGTTGGCACTCCCGCTGTGAGCCTGCGTCACGTGGAGATGGGGCGATAAGTTCACGGGCATCATCCTGAGTCTCCACTTTTGTATGTGCTGGAAGTTTTCCGGATCAGAAGTTTTTAAAACCTCTGTCTTTGAGGACAGGAAAGGGGTCTCGCCTTTTTCATGACCGACTTTGCCAGGCACCCCCTTTCAACGCATCAGTCTTGCCTGAAATCCACGACCATTTTATAGATGAGGACGCAGAGGCCCATGGAGGCCCCTGCCACCCAGAGCCACGAAGCTAGTGACAGGCAGGCTCAGGGTTCAGTCCCAGGTTCCATGGCCTGTGCGTCTCAGGACCTTTCCACCTTCTTCAGTGCCTCCTAAAGGCACAGGTTTGAATCTGCAGGAGGCCTGTGTTTTTTAATCCGATTTCATGGTTTGCTGTGGATGACAGGGCGGTCGCTTAGCAGGTGCCTCTGGTCAGTGATGCCCAGAGGCAGTGTCACTGGACAGGGCAGAGGTGGCTGTCACAGATCGAAGATCGCCTGCTGCCCTCGGTCCCTAGGGCTCCTGCACAGTGGGAAGAGCTAGGCAGTTGGCAGTCCTGCTCTTGGGGGTAAATCTTTGCTACTGGGATGCGAGAGTGTTGATCTCAGCCAGGGCGGTGTTCCTCAGACATTCGAGGACCCTGGCGCTCCCTGCTTAGACATTCACTGCCTTCCTGTGGCGCCGGCTGCAGGAGCTGGGCCCGCCTCCCACCGCCTCCCACCACCTCCGTCTCCATCACGCTGCGCTTCACCCTCCTCTTAGGTCCTCAGACCGGCCAACCTCTGGCCTCAGAGCAGAAGTTCGCAAAGCCGGTCCCCGGACCAGCAGCGTCATTGTCTCCCGGGAACTGTCAGGAGTGCAGACTCTCAGGCCTCGCCCCAGACCCCCAGGATCAGGGGCTCCGGGGTGGGGCCCCCGGTCTGTTCACAAGCCCTCCAGGGGAGTGCGCTGTGTGCGGAGGTCGGGGGCACCTGCTTTGAGAGCCTTCCCGCACCCCTTCTCGCTGGGCCGTGCTGTTCCTGGCCGTCTCGCCCTTCAGGTCTGGCTTTAATCTGACCTTCTGATCTCTCTCTCCACCCTCTCCGTTCGCCCACAGCGCGTTATCACGGCGGGTGGTTACAGGTACTGGTTTCTTTACCAGCTTAGCTCTGTCGCCCTCACTAGATAATAAGCTCCCTGGGGCCAGGGGCCATGCCTGTTACATAGCAACGCCTCTCCATCACCTAGCAGGGTACCAGCCAGCAGCATGCACTAGATTACTTATGGAGTGAGTGAGTGAGTGAACGGGAGAATGAAGGGGGAATTCGTGAGACTGGTAGAGAGGCCGTGTGGGGGGTCGTGGTGGACGAGCCCTGAGCACAGGGACCTGGGCTCTGGCGGCTGCTGCCAGCTGACCTTGGGCAGCCCCCGCTCCCCGACCAGCCCTGCCCAGGCAGGAAGACCCGGCCACAGGTCTCCACCAGCAGGGCTTTGTCCTTCTGGGCCCGGTGGAAGGTGTTCTCTCCATTATGGGCACAAACACGCTTTCAGAGAAATACGGGCCGCGGCTACCTTAAACAACCCCATCCTGCCGCAAATACCCAGCTCCTTTTCTTCTAGAAAGTTCTCGAGTACAAAGGCAATTTTCTCTGGAAGAGATAAAGCTGGTCAGGCTGGTCCTCCGTGGGAGGGGCCAGCCCGCAAGCCTGGCAGGGAGAGAGAATTGAAAAGCTCTTCAAGGCCGTGACAAGATGTTCTCGTAAGAGTTTGCCTGTCGGAGGTGACACTGTTTATTTCTGAGGCGGGCGCGCACTCATTCTCTCTAGAGGCTAGAGGTCTTTTTACGAGCGGCGTGTGAGGTGGTACACACCCTGGGGCCGGAGGCAGTGAATGGTTTGGAGACAGCTTATCCCTCTCATTGTTCTTCTTCCTCCACATCCTCCCACACAATTAGAAAAACAATGAAATGGAACAAGCATAGAGAGAGAGGAAAACAGTCAGTATCTGCATGTGTTTTGCCAAAGGTTCCATCGTGCGGCCGTTGCCCGGTGTTCAGTAACTCCAGCAGGGGACCGTGTGAGTGCCTGGTGCAGGAGGGGTCGGCCACGGGGAAGCTCAAGGTCAAGGCGGGAAAGAAAGAAATGCGATGCCGGGGTGTCTGCCTGAGGACCCGAGACGGCAGGCGGAGCCGGGGAGCTGGGGGGCGCTCCCTCCCGGTGGCAGAGTGGCTGGGAGCTCAGGCCACACCAGGGGCTTTCTCCATGGAGACCAGGGGCGAGAGGCTTGGGGTGGGGGCCGCGCGATGGGAAAACCAGTTGGGACGCTGTGACAAGATAAGGCGAGGGCTGGTGGGGCATGAGCCAAGGGAGTGGCGCTCAACGAGGCTGAGGTGGCAGATGAGAAACATTTGGGAGGGGCCGAGCAGGAGGCAGGAAGTGCAGCAGGGTCCCCAAGGACGTGGAGATGGGTGGGCAGCAGACGGGTGCTGGAGGTGGGGGGCTCGGGGTGGAAGGGAGGGAAGGCCTACTTCTTGGAGCTTTGCCAAGAGCTTGGGGCCAACGATGAAGTTAGAGGAAACAGTGCCCAAGACTGCTCTCGCTTCGGACACCGTTTGTCATTTGGGGGTTCCTCAAAACCGCCTTCAGATTTAGTAATTCATAATCACAGCACACTTGAAGGTTGCGCAGTCACGGTTACGACACGTAACAGGGAAAGGACACAGATTAAAATCAGCCAAGGGAAGAAGCACGTCATAGGAGGGTGTGTCCGGACTCGTCCCATGGGGCATGGACAGCGTGAATGCCTCGCAGCCACCAGGTGTGATGACCCACACAGGGTGCCACCAACTAGGGGAGCCCACCCACGCCTTTCCAGAATATTGCTCGGGGCCTGAGCACATACTGTCCACGCGGCTGACCATTAGTCTCCAGTCCCTCCTGGAGGTCAGGCTGGTAACCGCATGGCACAAAGCTCCTGTCATCACTCACAGAGGTAGACTGTCCAGTGGCCAGATCCACTAGGCGAGCAAAGACACTCATAAAACAGGACGTTCCAGGGGGCCTAGAGGTCACCTCTGGGAGGCGAGGACAGGGCCACACGTCTCGGGTAAGGTTAGTTCTCTGCATGCGCTTGCAGTGCGGCATGAGGAAGGCACAGGAGGGGGACAAGGCCCTCGGACACTTAGGTGGAAGGGAGTGGCCCCGAGTGGTGCTGCGAGCACCCGGATGCGCACGCCCTCGTCGTGGGTGTCCGCGGCCAGGCGGTGGCGGTTCACTCACCTGGCTTGTCTCCGAGGCATCTGTAGGTGTTTTTCATAGCTGTCGTGTGCTGGGCACAGGAGCAGAGACAGCCAGGGTGTGGTGCAAAGAACGTTTGCACCATCGGTGGCCGTGACCTTGGGCTCTCCCTTTACATCAGTCCTCACTGTGACGTGTGTCATGGAGGTACCTACAGGGTTGTCCCAAGGATTGTATGCGACCCTAAGTATGGGAATCCTTTGCACAGGTAGCAAGAAGCAAGAACGCAGGGTGTTTAAAATCTGACTTCTGAAGACGGTTGTTTGCTAGGATCACTCTTTGGTGTTGGTTTATAGGGACGCGCCATAATACTTTTGGGAACATGCCACGCGGTGTTGGGGGAATCGCCCCTGGAATAATGTCTCTTCTTTGGCTCCAGGTGAGGCTGCAGGTCGGGCTGTATGCCGTGTATCTCCTGGACTGGCTCACTGTTTTCAATAAAGAACAGTTCCTCGTTCTTCGCCTGGAAGACCACGCATCCAACGTCAGCTACACCATGCACAGGGTCTTCCAGTTTCTCAGCCTCGGTACGACTGTCGCTCTGGAGACCCACGGCACAGGGCTGGAGCTCCGTGGACGCTGGCCCTGTGAGGTCCTCGCTGAGTCACGTGCAGACTCCGTGAGCTGGGCGGGGGCAGGCTGAGCACCTGTTGGTCAAGCACCAATGGCACATGGGGTCTTGTGCACCACGGGGTGAGGGGTCTCTGGGGAGGAAGAGATGGCTTCTCATATGGGAGCTTACTGTCCGCTGAGGGCGAGGGGTAGCTGATAGGACGATGCGGGGGAAGGTCAGCGTCATCACAGTAGGGTCGTCCAGATGACTTGGGGGTCCCAGCTGCTGAAGGGATCACAGAAGGCTTCATAGAAGGAAACAGTCTGTGAGTTGAGCCTTGGAGACAGACAGGAAGTCATTGGGTGGCTGGGACAGTCTTGCAGAAGCCACAGGGCTTGGAGGAGGGGCAGACAGGACATCGCATTATCTCAAGTGTTGTTGGGGACCCCTGGAATCAGAGCCATGTGGCTGGGAGTTGCCTGCTGGTCCTGGCTCTTGGACTTCTGGGGAGCAGAAATCTATCTATTTGCACACCAGTGGGACTTGGGACCCTTTGTTCATTTGATTTTCTTTCTCCTTTTCTTGGAGAGCTGGAGTGTGATTATTTTTTCCTTCTAAGACCTCAAACCAATTTTATTTGCTTTGGCCACCTGTAGACTCTAGCATTAATGAGCTTGTCCTTAGTCCCTAAGAAGGACAGGAAGGCCATTCCATTTCTTCTGTTTCCTATAACCCAAGGACGTGCATGGGCCCAGGACTTTGGCCAGAACCCAAGAGCCTGGGGCAAAGAGACGTCAGTGGATCTGTGGGTTAAGCCAGCGAGAGGTTGATGGTCCAGAGGGCTGGGGATGGAGCTGGCAGCCTTGGATGGCGGCACTTGCTGGCTCGTTCCCTGGGCCCCTCCCCACTGATGGCCTTGCTGCAGCTGGAGGTTCCGTCAGTGGGGTCTCTGGGCACAGGCAGCATTTCTCCTCTCCCCACCCTGTTACCACTTCACAGCAAGACGGGGTGAATTATGGCCCAGCCACGGGGCCCTTTGCATCAGTAGCCGGAAGTAGAAATGACGGGGGCAGAATTCCAGTGGGCTGGTTACTAGGAAAATGTAGGTACATGGGCTGAGCCTGGCAGGTCGCGCAGTTGTCCAGGGACAGGCTGACACACAGGAGCCAGTCCTTTACGGGTAGTTGGAAATGAAACCAGGAGGCGAGGCGCAGGTGAGGTGGCAGCCTAAAGTCCAGGTGCGCCTCTGAGGGTGGGTGTCCAATGCCGGCCTCAGTGTCTGCCGTTCGTTATGCCGTTTGGACCTTCCACCCTCGGCAGCTCTGAAGTGGATCCAGCCAAGGAATTTTGATCTCCAAACACATTCTTAAGGGAAGGAAACTCCTGTCTCAACACGAAGCTTGGCTGGCATTTCTGCAAAGTTCCTTTGGCCTCCTGCCTCACAGGATTTTTTTCTTTGTATTCCAGGGCCCTTAAATGAGAAACAAATGGCCTTGATGACAAAGAGCCCCGCGTCCAACGCCCGGCGTCCTGAGGACCGGAGCCTGGGGCCCATGTGGCCAGTCACGCAGAGGATCCTGCAGGACTTCTACCGGCCTTTCAATGCCAGGCTGGCACAGGTCCTCGCCGACAAGGCCTTCGCCTGGAGGAAGACGTGAGGCTGAGTCCCCGCCGTCAGCACGGGCCCACGGCTTGGTCGTTGCCACGATTATAAAAATCTCTCTGTGGGGACCGCCGTCCTCATAGTGTGCAGAAAACTCCGAGATTCGAGGCTTCTTTCCCTCCCAGGCACGTGTTTATTACAACCTCTCGGAATGTCCTCTGTGACGGCAAATGGCCTGGCAGCTGACCCTCCGCAGCGCTCCTCTGCTGGGCGCCTGGACACCCCACTTCCATCACCTTCTGCTCCGAGAGTGGCCGGCGCTCGGGGAGGCGAGGCCGGCGGGAGCTGGGCCGGTGCCGAAAGGGAGGCGTTGAACGTGGGGCTTGACGGTTCTGGGATCCGGCCGAGCGAGTTCGAGGTCGCGCCACGGGGCTTGCCGGCTCTTCCTTCGCATTCAGTTCCGAAACACTCTGTTTCGGGATTTCTGCAAAGATCACTGACTCATTTGGCAGGAAATCGGAGGCTCTTGCATTTCTTCCCCCTTTTACTGCAAAGTCAGCCCTCAGTCTCTTCAGAGATAAACCCCGCTGTCTCTGTGACCTCCTCCCCGCCCCCTGGGGACTTAGTGTCTGACATGGAAAATGAATGCGCTCGAAACAAGCCACTTTCTGTTTCCACTCGCCAGAGCTCTCTTTTCTGCCTCTTGAGAAGTTTCCACAAGCGTCGATTCAGTTCATGCTCGAAGTGTAAGTTCAGTTTATCCCTGGGAGGGAGATCTGGGCTGTTAATGCCAGACTGAGCAGCTTGCAGGAGCCGAATGCTTCGTGGGCATCTAGGTAACCGGACCGCCCTTCGCTCGGCCATCACCCCGGGAGGGCGTTTGAGGTGTTCGGCCTGGCCGCCCACAAGCTCCACTGCTCTGCCTCCCCCCGGAGTGAGCCTGTGACCCCCGTGCTCCGCTGTGTGTGGCCGGAGGCCCCGACTCTGCACAGACTGCAAGGTGCTCCTGGTCCGAGGCAGAGACACAACGCGTGAGCCAAACCAAGGCTGAACGTGGCAGGTCGGGATCCTTAATGGAACTTTCTGGGCCACGTGGCAGCTTGCTTCACGGATGGGTCAGCTGAAGGTTTTGTCATTTCTCGGAGGCGATGGGGAAAGCCCAGGCGGACCCCAAGGAGGCTTTGCCCTGGGGCGTCACCCAGGGGAGCACGCTGCAAACCGGGGTTCTCAGGCTGGGCCCTGGACGCAGTCGGTGCCCAGACCCCTCCGTGCCCAGCTGTCACTCGCAGGCGTGAGGGTTTGCTCAGGCTCCAGCCCTTGTGCCGTGGTGGTTCTGCCGTCAGAGGCGGGACACACGGCCCCTTTGAAGGCGGGCGGAGGGCCTTGGTCCCGGCACAGCCAGGCCGCAGTCTGACAGAGCTGTGTGTGCTGGACACCCACCTTCAGGGACAGCCCCCTGTCCTCTCACTGGGCGCTCCGTGCAGCAGCCCCCAGGGAAACCTGGCCCTAGCACAGGGTGCGTTAGGGGACAGACAGCACGGCAGCGTGTGTGTGTATTTATTTGCAGCACAGGGTGTGTGTGGGTGCATGTGTGGGTGTGTTTTCTGAGCCGCCCCCCTCAGTTCTGTGGCCGATGAGGCTCCTCCGCTCTGGACATCCCCGTTTTATGGATTAATGTCTCTGCCAATTAACTTGTCGCGTTCAGTACACATTTTGCTCTTCCCGCCAACCGTAATCACGGCAAGGGACTTTTTTAGGCACTCCTACGCATGTGAATGACATGCAGCGTAATTCTGCTTCTTACAGAAGTATCACCGACAGTATCGTTTCCAATATTATTTGGTCTATTACACACATCTTTTTATACACGCAGGTCCATCCGTCCTGTGCCAGTGAGTGCCATCCAGACACGGTCTCTCTCAAGGGGCCTTGCTCCGAAGGGTGCAGCCCTTTGCTTTCTCTCGTTCGAGGCCCATTCTTGTAGACAGCACGGGTGTCATTTCGCGTGGCGGTCCCGGAGCCTGTCACCCCAAACCAAAGCAAAATGGAGCATTTCTCACGACCTGGTATTGAAGTTACTTTGTGTTCTCCGAAGCCGCGGATGGGATTGTATGACACTGTCCCTTAGTCCCGTAAAGTATGTTACGTGAACCACAGTGATGCTGTACTTTTCTTACTATTTACCAGAATTAAATGTGGACCCCCCTATGACCGGTCCCCAAAAGCACAGCCTCTTCCTTGCCGTCATCGGCGCCCGTGGCGGGTTCTCTCCATGGCATCCACTGAGCATGAATGAATTGTGGAAGGAGATCAGTTTCTCACTTGCATGCGTTGTACACTCTGTCCGATGGGGAACTTCCACCGACGGTGACCAGTGACAGAGAGAAGACCCCTCTCCCTCAGGGAGAAGGGTTGAGACTTCACCAGCGACTCCGCGTGCCTGCCCGGGTGTGAGTCAGGGCGGCGAGGTCCAGCCTGACCACAGACAAGCCACATGTCTTCAGACGTTCGGATTTGAAGGTTGGGTGACCACAGGCCCTGCCATTCCCAGTGGCCACTCTCAACATGGCTGCTTCCCTCTTTCCCTTGGCCTGCCTGGCCCCTGGGGGCTGCGGGTTTGAGACCCCTGGTGTCACTGGTACATGTCATTCTCCGTAGACACTCAAGGTGCCCTGGCTGCACCTGGGGAGGGACAAGCCCGAGGGAGGAGATGGGATTGTCTCTAGTTTGGGGTTCTGGAAGTCACTGGGGACCATGTGGACCACGGGTTGGTTCCCCAGGTCTGGAAAGACCCACCCTGTGAGAGCCTCTCTTGCCAGCACTGTCCCCACAGTGGTGTGTTGTAGCAAGGGGGGCTGGTGAGTCCAGACTGGAACCAAGGAGGACCCCGTCTCTTGGTGACAGAGCCAGGAGCAGCTTTACTCAGCAGAGACAGTACCATGTCTGAGGAGAAGGGGTGGGGGATGTGGGCGGGACAGGTACGTCACGAGGGTGGGCGCACGCTCCCTTTCCCTCTCTGCCGTGTGGCCACCACCCCCCACTCAGGAACCAGCTCTCAGGGGACCTTCTGATGAGGGTCAGCTGCGTCTTAATCTCCCTCGGAATGACCTCCCCAGAGGACCTGTCTGGGGACTGACACAAAGGCAGTGCCTGGCGGGGGCGTCCTAGGCCTCACCCCGTGGAGAGGGGGCACCATGTGTGGGCGGGGGTTCCTGCTGCTCCAGGACTCAGCCTGTGGGCAGCCATATTGCCTGTGGGTGAGGCAGAGCCTCTTGAAACTCATGGGAAGATGACACTTTCCAGAACCTCGCCCGGCAGGGCTCCCTGCCGAGCAGCCAAGTGGACCAGGTCCCATGGGAGGGGCAGCCGTCGGGCCTCGGGAGCTGCCCAAGTGTCCCACGCCTGCAGTCACAAGTTACCCCAAGTTGAGTGGCTTCAAACACATCTATTATCTGATGGTTCTGGAGGTCAGAAACCCAAAGTCAGTCTTGTGTGGGCAGGGCTGGTTCCTCCTGGAGGCTCTAGAGAGGAACCGTGTCCTTGTCTCTCCCAGCCTCTCGGTGTCCCTCGGCTCGTAGTCCTTCCACCTTCAAGTGCCCCGTTCTGAGATGGCGCGTCTTCCTGTCCAGGCCAGGCCCTGTCGTTGGAGCGAGCGAGACAGGGTGAAAGACCCACCTTTCTCCCAAATTCAGATTGCAGGTCACTCTTTCGTATGTTTCTCCCTAGTGAGCCAACAGCCCCTCCTCCAACCCTATCATGGGACTATTTGTCCAGCTCTGGGTAGAAGTGAGGTTTGAGAACTTACACGGTTTTTTTTGTTATTTTCTCGGTTCCCCAGGAGACCTGTGCCAGCCACCTGGGCAGTGCTGAGTTTCTGAAGTTCAGCTGTTTTTGAGTTACTTATGCTTCTAAGGGAGCAGCTTGTGAAAGCTGCACAAATGGTTAGAGTGTTTTCCGGTCCCTGAGAGCTCCTCTGTGGCCCCAGACTCTCACTGCGGATGGCTTTGGAAGGCCGGCTTCCTGCCTCACTTTCGTCAGTCGTTCCTGATGGCCCCGAGCGGACTTGACTCCACAACCTCCCTGTTCCTGACGTCCCCCACCCCCTTGCACTGGCTGCGCCCCTGTACCTCTCCTTGCTGAATGTGCAAGCTCTTGGGCAGTCGCATCAGAAGTGGACTGAATGCCCAGGGCTCAGCCTTCCCGTGGGTCTCAAAAGCACCAAGGGGACACACTCCAGCTATAAAATGTGCAAAGAGTCCGAATGTAATGTCGTAGCAATATTTTCTGAACATCTGCTTTGCATGAGGCCCTGGGCCAGGCATTGGGGTAGGGTGGCGTGGGAAGTGGTTCATTTGCTCATTCATTGGTTCCTTTGCTTATTGCTTCACCAATTATTTATGGTGAGGCAACGGGGGGCAGCGGTCAAAGGCGAAGATTAGACTTGGAGCCCGGTGTCCGTAGTGGGAGAGGATGAGCTGAGTTGAGTCAACATCCTCAAAGCATCTATAACTGGAGAGTTAATTGCACACGTTGGAAACATGGGGAAATCCCACTTAACCACATATACGTTCCTTAAACATTTCATCTTTACTTAAAATACTTAGGGTTCATTAATTTGTCTTTTCATGCAAGAGCCAAAGCCTCTCCTCGGAGCATGAGTCTGCAGGTAGGAGTTCTGGGTCATCTCCGTTGCCAAAACCACATCTGGCCGAGTCAGCACCGGTTTCGGTTTCGGTGCTCTAAAGGGCACGAGAATGGAACACTCGCGAAGGCGTCCGAGCCCGTCCTCCAGCGTTTGTGTGGTTAGGCTCCTCGAATTGTTTCCCTCGTCTTTGCTGGGACTTTCCAACGCTTTCAAACTGCTTTTCAGAACACGTTTCATTCGTTCACATCTGCGGTTCTCGGGAGTGGTCCAGGGTGCTGGGGACCCTCAAGATCTTTGAGGAGACCTACCAGTCACAACTGCGTTCCGGGTTGTACCAACACGCCCTTTCCAGTCTCGTTTCCTCACGAAGGTACCGGGGACGGCTTCGAGCAGTCACAGCCCACGCCGGAAGCCGATGGGACACGCGCTTGTGCATTTGTGTGCTTTAGCGTCTCTCAGCTTTAGTCTCGAATATAGTAAATATTGGGAGTGTAAATGACATAAACGAAAGCTCTGGGATCTTCATTACTTTTTCAGAGAGAACGGCTAGCTTATATATATTTGATTAAATTGTGCATGTATAATGTCCAGCACAACTGGCATAAGAAAGACTTGGGAACAATCATTATTGATTTATTGTAAAATAAATAGAATCGACCGGAGGGCGTTTTACAGATGGCCGAGAGCCCTGGGCATCATCGAGGTGTTTAGGGAACGAGGAGATGGACATCTGTCAGCTGCGGAGGCTGATGAGAGGCCATCTATGGTAAAGAGGGGACAATGCTACCAGCTATTCACTGAGCACCTGCTGAGAACCGGGCCCTGGGCTAAGTGCACCTTTGAGTGACTCTTTGGATGCTTATCACCACGCTAGGGAGGAGGTTCTGTCTTTATTCTGGTTCTACCATTATAAAGGTGGGGAAACTGAGGCTCAGAAGGGCCAAATAGGGAGGCCCGGACCCCTTGGCTCCTGAGGAGCAGAGCTGCTCCTTGATCTCAGGGCTGCTGGCAACGGGGCTTGAGTCTCGCCCTGCTGTTCTCACTTCTTAGTTCCTGAAGCGTGAGCTTCCACAGAGGCGGGCGGAAAGGGCGGAGCCTGGCGGGAGTGGTCCTTGCAGGCGGCCTGGGCTGGGAAGCCGACACCGGCACTGGGGACTGAGCGGGCTGGGCGGCATCTTCGAGGCTGTTCCCTTGTGGAAGCGGCAGAATAGGCCTGGACAGCACCCCACGCTCCCTGCATCCCCTTACAAGGACTGTTGGGGCCAACCCACTCCTGGCCTCCACTGCCACCTCACTGCACCCCTGTGCCCTGCGCCGCCTGAACGGTGGCAGAGGGGCCCTCAGGAGGAGGCCTCACCCTTGGGGAGGTTGAGCAGGTGGGACTGGATGCTCCATGCGCCCTTCCACCTCACAGTCGAAGACTTTCTCTGAGGCCAGAAACCTGGCTGCCTCCTAAACAGCCAGTCCTGGAGCTAGTCAGGGGCCCTGGCCAGCCAGCGGCTCCTGCCCCCACTGCTGGTCAGAGTCATGGTCGAGGAATGGGGTGCGGCCCCTCTCCTCTTCAGGGCAGACCTCCAGATCTCAGAGGGGCAACGGACATCCCAAATAAGGCCCCACAGTCTCCATGGAGACCATTTGTTTACCCCACCTCCACATGAGCTAATCTGGAGAACTGCCACCCTCTGAACTTTCAACATAATGGAATTCAGGAAGATTCCAAAGCCATACCAGCCCCCAATTCTACAGGCAGAACCTAGGTGGCCTGCGTGGGTCTCAGGGCGGGGGCACACGCCTTGGTCTGGCCTCTAACTTTCTCCTGTCTCCCCTTAGAGAACACCCGCCCCACCCACGCTCCCAAGGTTCTGTCCCCCTGCTCTTGCCCAAGCCATTACTCCACCAGGAGTGCCCGCCGCCCCACTGTTCAACCAGGTCAGCTTCTTACCCTCCTCCAAGACCAAGTTCAAGCGTCGCATCCTCCTCCACGACGGCCTCCTGGATTCCACCCTCCCTCCTCTCGGCCTGCTCGAGGAAGTCCCTGCAGCTTCTAGCCCTCTCCCATCTAGTGTGGCACTGATGGCTTTCTGTAGTCATGTCTGTGTTTCCATCTCCCGTTTAGCAAACCCTGGGGACCCCTACCCCCAGTACCAGCATGGAGCGATATCACTAAGAGGAAGGCAGTAGGCGCCTGGAGAGGACTGAACTGGAAGCGAGGTTGCTGGATGACATTGGACAAAGCGATTTAACTTCTCCGAACCTCAGTTTCCCCAGCTACTGACCAGGGTTGGGGGCCTGGAAGATTTCAAGGGCCCTTTCAGATCTGCCTTTCTCATTGCCTCTTGAAAACCTGTCACTTTCTCCAAGTTGCTAGTTCCTAAGGCTTTTTGTAAAGGAAGTGTGTGGAAAAGGGATGGAGAAGGGGAGGGGTGGGAGTGGCAACCCCTCCCCATCCTTTTGGGATACTGGGATGGCAGGAGGCACCGAAATGCAGCCCTGCGCTGCCCCTGTGTGGCTAGCTCAGGCACTGCAGCTGGGAAGCCTTAGCCAACACTTCCGAGGGCTGCCCTTGGAGGCGGCAGCCCATCATCCATCTGGACCCCGCTGGACCCTCTGCCTTCCTGCTCACCTCTCACCTTGGCCAGGGTGCTCTCAGAAGCCAAGAGTAACCCCAGCAAGAGAGCGTCCAAGGATGGAAGGACTAGGGTCCCCCACCAGTGTCATCCCTGCAGGATGGCTGACAGTCTTTAATTGGGTTGCCACTTAGGAGAATCACATTGACCAGGGGGCAGGTCACAAATAAAGCAAGGAGGTGGCAAATTTCCGGCTTTCAACCTCAATGGCTGTGGTCTGGGAATAAACAAAGATTCAGAAAGATGTTCAAAAGTGTTTCCCTCATCAACAGTAACCTCCCTTCCAGATAAGGCACAGCCAGAGGGCAAGGAGCAGGCCTCCTGGGAGGAGTGGGGTGAGCAAGACAGGGCAGCAGAACTTGGGGGGAACATGGGTTCGTGAACTGATCCTATCAACTTCATGGAGCGCATCAGCCAAGGGGCCGTAGACAAAAGACGACAATGTCTGTGAAAGATGACAAGGTGTGACGTACTCAAGCGCTTGCCAAAAACCCAGAAAGAAGGCACCGGCCCCTTCGTCCTTCACTATCTGCAGAAACCTTGCATTTAGGGGATCCGAACGGGCCAGGTGCCAGCAGCCTGATCGGAGCACCTCTGTCCCGGAATTAGGAATTTATAAGCCACTCTGGGCTTACAAAAATCAAAAGCACGTTCCTGCCCCAGCGGAGTACGGCAAGGTCCAGGAACAGTCAGTCACACAAAGAAACAACAAGATAAAATCTCTGAAGAATTACAGTTGGGGCAACCCAGAGGTGGGGTTGGCCTTAGGGCGACCAACTTCCCCATTTCAGCACTGAAAGTCCTGCTTTCGGAAACCTCCGTCTGTCCTCGACCCCCAGCTGGCCTGGTGGGCCGGAATTGCACGGCAAGCAGGAAAGTGAGGAGCCAGGGACTCATTCTGTCCCTCTGCTGGGTGCTGCTGACCTGGGCTGTGGCTCACGAGGTGAGGCGTGAGGACACCCACAGAGTCTGTAGGACAAGCGAGGTTCCTGAGAATATGGGAGAGAGTGCCCCTTCTTGTTGCCTTCAATTTCCTATTGGACACCTGGAGGGGAATCTCCGTGGTCCCAGTGTAGTCAAGGGACAAGACCTTGGTGACCAGCTTCCAATAGATACAGTTGACTCTTGAACAGGAGGGATTAGGGGCACTGACACTTCGTGCACTTGAAAATTCATCAATAATTTCTGACTTTCTAAAAACTTAACTACAGTCCCTCAGCATCCACGGGGGTTGGTTCCAGGACCCTTCCCAGATACGAGATCTGCAGATGCTCAGGGCCCTTATATAAACCGTGTAGATCAATGCATCCGCGGACTCCCGACCAGGCATCCAAAAAACTATTTTCAGTCTGTGGTTGGTTGGATCTGTGGGTGCAAAACCCAGGGATATGGAGGCCTCACTATATATTTATTGAAAAAAAAAAATCCACGTATAAGTGACATGCATTTCAAACCCGATGCGTTCAAGGGTCACCTGTACAGAACAGCAGGGAAAAAGGGTGGAGTCTGCAGCCAAGACACCTCCCTCATTGCAACTGATGGTGGGGAGGCTGCACACGCCGCCTTGCTTGGAGTCTGCTGGCTTCTGTTCCCGCCACTGTGGCTCCGGCGCAGAAGACCCCTTTTCCTCCTCCATCTGGGAATTAGAAGACATTCATTAATAATTAAAAAATAGCGTACAGAGATTTGACTGTCTTCCCAGAGGAAACGAAGCAGCCATGCCCTCTGCAGAGAACGGACCTCCGGCGCCGGGAGTCAGCCGGGAGCCGCGCGGCAGCCCGGCCTCCTCCAGGGGGCGCTCCTCCCCGCCCGCGCGGGCTCCTGCGCGCCGAGCCGCGAGTGTGCAGTGAAATCCAGAACAGAAGGGAAAATTGCTATCACCACTTCCCCGCAATGTATTTATATACATTCCCACCGTTCCTATTGTGCTTACCAGCATTTTTCAGCGTTTTCCTGACAATTTGAGAGACGTGTGGGATTGGCTAGGAACCAGGAGAGGATACGTTCCCAAGAGCCAAGCTTGCGTCTCCTGATCGTACCCTTTTAAAATGGCCCTGCTGCTTGAAAAGAAGTGTCGTCGTAAATCAAACTCATAATCAATACTGAACAACACACTGCAGTACATTTTTAAAGTGCACACAGTCAGGAAGAGCTGGATTTGCATGGCTTCCTGAATGCCTCAGGCCAGGGATGGGAAGCAGGACAAGAGGAAGGAGGAGTTAAACTCTGTGAGTGTGTGTGTGTGTGTGTGTGTTGTGTGTGTGTGTGAGAGAGAGAGAGAGAGAGAGAGAGAGCGCGCGTCTCGGTATGTGTGAGTGTAAGAGTGTGTGTGTATGTGTAGAGTGTGTTTGTGTGTGAGAACATGTTCGTGTATGTGGTAATATCTTATACCCTGAGGCCCCAGGGCTGGGTCTTGCGGGGTGCAGAAAGGATGCTCCTTTTCATCAGGGTCCCCAAGAGCAGCAGTGGCCATCTGAGTCCTCGCGCCTTGCAGTGGGGCCCCATGTCCCCTCTGGGACGTCCTGGCAGAAGATCAGCAGGTGGCTGCAGGGGCCAAAGGCAGTAGGGGTCTGCGGGCAGGCTGGCCAGCAGTGTTCAGATGCAGAGTGAGCACCTGGGGGCCCGGGACTGTCCTAATGCTGGGGACACAACCCAGAGCAAGATGAGCATCTGTCCTCGAGAAGCTAATGCTGTCCTGAGGGAACCAGACAGCAACCGGAGAGCAACTGAGGCCATTTTGAAGGCTGCTAAGTGCGCGAGACACGGCAACGTGGGAGAGCTTGCCTGGACAGGGGACCAGGGCGGGAAATGAGCTTGGACATTGGCGGGTCAGAAGGAGGCCTGAGTGGCCAGACTGAGCATGAGAAAGGAGGGGGAGGAGAGGATATGCCCTGGGGTACTTATAACCTACACTTTATGCCCCCAGTTCAGCCTTCTCTCCAGAGCTCAGCCACCCGCTTGGCCCCTGACTCCCTCTGCTAGGACTCTCTGTGCTTCTGGGGCTTGCATGTCTATTTCCTTCTCCAGGTTAGTGAAGTTTTCGTCATTTCTTCAAATAGCTTTTTAATTTCTTGCTCTCTCTTCTCCTTCTGGTCCCCCTATGGTGCGAATGTTATTATACTTGATGTTGTCCCAGAAGCCCCTTAAACTATCTTCATTTTTAAAAACCCTGTTTTTCTTTTTGCTGTTCTGATCAGGTGTTTTCTGCTACCTCATCTTCAAAGTCACTGATTCAGTCCTCTGCTTCATCGAAGCTACTGTTGATTTCCTCTAATGGATTCTTCATTTCAGTTACTGTAGTCTTCATTTTCGCCTGGTTCTTTCTTTTTGTTTGTTTTCTATCTCCATTTTTATGTTTTTTATCTCTTTGTAAAAGTTCTTACTGAGTTCAGTTCTACTCTTCCCCCAAGCTCCTTGAGCATCCTTATAATCAATGTTTTGAACTCTGCATCTAGTAGATTGCTTGTCTCCATTTCGTTTAGTTCTTTTTCTGGAGATTTGTTCTTTTTTTTTTTCGTGTGGGACATGTTTCTTTGTCTCCCCATTTTGGCTGCCTCCCTGTGTTTGTTTCTGTGTATTAGGTAGGGCTGCTATGTCTTCCGGTCTTAGTAGAGTGGCCTTATGTAGTAGGTGTCCTATGGGGCCCGGTGGCACACTGTCCCTGGTCACCTGAGCCAGGTGCTCCAGATGTCCCTTTTATGGGTTGTGTGTGCCCTCCTCTTGTGGCTGAGCCTTGGTTGCTGTTTGCACGTCAGGGGGAGAGATTGACCCTTGGGCTGATTGGTTGTGAGGATTGGCTGGTCAGGGGCTGACCTTCTGGAGCAGGATTCACTTTAGCAGGGCTCTGGTGCCTGCTCAGTCTGTCCTTCAGGTGTGTTATCCTCCAAGACAGCTAGGTGGTGCTCTGGCTCTGTCTGAAGCAGCACTGGGGCATGCCAGCTCTGGGCCTCCTGGGAGGGACCTGCCTCAGGCCAAGTTCAGCTGCAGCCTGTACCCTGCCCAGGGCCACCTGGCATGAGCCATAAGGCAATCCTCAGATGGCTGCCAGTCACTGAGCTTAGAGGTGCCCTGAGAGGCCAAGCCATGAACTGAAGCTGGCTGCCACTGGTGCCAAGCTTAAGGCTGCTCAGCAAAAGGTTTGGGGGACACCGAAGCCAGATGCTACTTGTTTTGGGTTTTGTCAAACTTTGAGAGATTTTAGGGAAATCCACAGCATGAGCCTGGACAGGCCATTTTTATGGAAAAGCTATTGGAAGCGGCTTGGGTGGACCCACAAGTTGGGAGGGGGCGTGGTCTCAGGGAATCATCAGGGTAGGGCAAATGAGGTCAGCTGGGTTGAAGGAGCTCAGATATGGCGGCCACCTGTGTCTGCATGCCGGGTGGGAGAGGGTCCAACAAAGGAAGAATGGTTTCTGCTAGCACTTCTGTCTGGGAAAAACCTGCCCCTCCAGCCCTGGCCCTGAAGCCAGACAATTCAGTTCCTCCCTGTGTGTCCACGGTGCCTTTTGAGCAGCCTTCCCAGTGCTGGAGCCCAGAACGAGTGAGTCTATCAGCAGGTAAGTCCGTGCAGGGGTCCTAAGAGGAGCGCCTGGGAGTCCGGCCATTCTCTGTCTCACTCAGCTACAATCTCTGGTGGTTTTCACAGCCAAAAGTTGTGGAGACTTCTCTTTCTGGACTGGGACTCTGGGCTGGGGAACCCGGTATGGGATTGGGACCCTTCACAGCTGAGATAGCCCTCCTGATTTTTAACCGCCACACATGGGTGTGGAGACTAGCCTCATTCACGCCTCTATGCCTCCTATCAGTCTCAACGTGGTCTCTTCTGTATGTCCTTAGTTGTAAGACTTTTGTTCAGCTAGACTTCAGGACATTTTCAATAATGATTGTTCTGTAGTTTGCTTGTAATTTTGATGTAGTTGTGAGAGGAGGTGAGCTCAGTGTTTACCCACTCTGCCATCTTGACCGGAAATCCTGTCACAGCATCTTCCATCTTCTATCCAATCACCATTTACTTATTAAGTAAATGCTTCTTGTTTCCTCAACTCCCACTAGATAGCTTCATGGCGGCGAGGCCTCTCTGCTCCTTGGTATCCCCTCTCTCAAGTTCCCAGGTCAGTGCCTGCTGTGGTGTGCTCAGTGCATGTTGCTGAACGTTGGGTGGGCATGAGGCCTGGTCAGCCACAGGAGGAACATGATTTTTTTTTCTGGTCACCAGAATAGGCAATGGAGAGTTTAGGCAAAGGTGTGATGACAGCTGATTTCTGCTTCAGTAAGAATCCCTTGGCTGCCATTGGAGGTTGGACTGGGTGGAGGCGGGAGACCCCAGGCAGGCAAGGATCCTTGTTTCCTATTCTCTGATAGGTCCTGGGGCAGCACTGTCCACCGGGACTTCTTGCTGTGATGGAAATGTTTTGTGTCTGTGCTTTCAGAAGCCACTGTCCACAGGTGGCCACTGAGTACTTGGAATCAGTGTGACTGAGAAACCAGATTTTAAATTTCATTTTATTTTAATCACTTGAGATTTCAATAGTGACAGGTGGCTAGAGGCCCCATATGAACACTGCAATTCTCACCACGGACCAAGGTGGTAGTATGTGAGGCACTTAGGTCTTGAGTGTCAAATTCCAAACGGCCTCTGGAATCGGATCCAGTCTCGCATCACGAGGTCCTTTATAAGGAACCAACCAGCAGGTGGCAAGGGGGTCTGATTTTTAGAGTAGAGCGTTACTCTTACGTTCTACATAAACTTGAATGGACTCCGACATGCTAGGGCGGGGTGGGCGACCTGGAGAGCAGCCTTTTAGCCCCTGCCCTCGAACAGCATCCTCCCTGCCCCCAAAACAGGCCAACACATACTTTATACAATTCAAATAGCGATTGTATTGACAAACAGAACACAAACTAAAAGTCCTTGGTCCAAATAAGTGATTAGCGCGGATGATAAACGTATAAGCAGCACTCTGTTATTGATTTTGTGAACTGTCGCTCTCAGTTTACTTAAAAGGGGCCTCCAGAACCTGATCTGAGGATGCGGACTCCTTTTTAATTCCCCCCAACAGGCCCAGCAGAGGGCAGCGTGGGCCTGGGAATGGGCTGGAGATGGCTCCCAGTGAGCGAGGGCGGTTTGCAGGAAAGAGCTGGACAGATGCCTGAATCTGACCGCTCCCAGCTGGCCCTGCCAGGACCCAATCTGCTCTCCATCAAAGAGAAAATCTCTGAGAGTTCTCAGTCAGGTGCCTCTCCCCTCCTACAGTGCCCTACCCTGCTCCGGCACTGTCCCTGGCTGACCTGTCTTTTGGGAGTTGGGGCTCTGGGATGAGGTCTTGTGAGCGGGCTGCCCCCTGCCGCCCTGTTAGAACCGGCTCGCTTGGTCACCGCGTCTCCTGTGGCTCTTAGCCAGCTCCAGGCCTGCCAAGCCCGCCCTCAGTTCCAGCCCTGGTCCTGCCTAGACAGCCCGGCACAGAGGTTCGGAGCCTGCCTTCTAGACCAGCCCAGGCTCAGCAAAGTGACCTTGGCTCTCCACACCTTGGTTGTCTCTTCTGTACAATGGGACCAAATGAGTTAATATTTGAGAAGTGCTTAGAAGAATACCTGCTATATAATCTGTGATCAATAGATAGATAGATACATACATAGATAATAATAGATAGATAGATGATAGATATATAACATTTTCTTAAGCTCTGAAACACTGTTTTTTCACTCGAATCTTTCAGTGACCTCAGTATACGCGAGGGGGCGCGGAGCGGGGAGCCAGAGCTGGGCTGACTCACTCGCCAGTCAGAAACCTGCTTTGCCTGAGCTTTGTCCTCCTGCAGGCAGAGTGGGCGACACTTGGCCTCCTGGATCTAGTGGCTTCTCCATCAGCACATTACGTTGTGTTTTCCTTGAAGGAGATTTTAAACTGCAAAGCTCTCGTCCCAATGTGCTATGGAAGGAAAAAGGATTGAGTTTTCCTCTTGTTTATTTTAAATGCTTAGAGGTTGAATTTCAGTCCCAGACTGGTAAAGTAAGAAAATCCTGAAATTATATATGTGTCTGGATCCTTCTAGAATCCCCCAGAGCTATGCCAGGCTGCTGAGAGCCACAAAGCCTTGCACTGGCCTCCCTGACCGTGTGGGCCCAGGCAGTGGACGCTCAGCCAGGGCTTGCATGTGGGCCAGAGATGGCTTCGGCCTGGATGGGGACCAAGGAAGCAGTGATGCCAGCGCCATGCATGTGTCCTGTGTTTGGGTCACAGCATGGGAAACTGGACTCTGCACAAAGCCCTTTATGTGGCTTAATCCCCTCAGGCCGGTGTTTGTTCCCGAAGGCCCCCACCCACTCCACTGAGTCCTGGGTAGGACAGTCTTCCCAGCAAAAGCTGCTGGGAGCAGCCTATTTCCCTCTCTGCTTGAGCGGCACGGGCCGGCCTCTGCTGCATCTGACTGTATTGTAACAGGCGCTTCCCTGTGGAATGATCTTAGGGCGCGTGCTTTGTGTGAATCCCAAAACAAACCCTTTCTGTGCTCATCTTATTCTGTTTGGTTTCTTCTGACCCATGTAATCAGTTGAGATATTAATTACAAAAAGATGGCCAGGTGCATAGAGCTGGAGGTGACGTGGTCTGGCTCCTTCCTTTAATTAGGAGGAGACTGGCCTGGCGGGGAGCGACTTGCCCCAGGTAGCCAGCCCCTGGAAGAGCTGGGGACTGAACCTGGCCCCCTGAGCCCCATCCTTGGTCCCCAGGGCTTTTGCTTGCTGACTTGGCCTGCATTTTCAGTATGGTTGCACTGTAAGTGGTAAAGCCCTAGAATGGCCCGTGAACTCAGATAGGGTCTCAGTAGTATGGAAGCCTGGAGAGGTGAGACGCAGTTTTGCTGTGTGTGGGGCCAGGGTGGGGGCACAGATTTTTCCCTTTCCTGCTGGAGTCATTCGAGTGGTGACCTCAGGGACCCTGATGCAGTGATGGATGACATCGAGGGCTCTGTCATGTCAGAGGCTGCCTTCCGACTAGAAAGGGAACGAGGTGCTGGTGGCCGGTGCCCGTGAGCAAGAGGCGGCCACGCTGGAGGGTTCGGCGAGGGTTGGGAAGGATGCATTCCTGGATGTGGGGACGTCCTCAGCACACCTAACGCCAAAACCTGTTTCACTGGGCGGGGGCATCAAGTGAAAGCTCCGGACCCTTCGTGAAGCAGGAAGCATCGAGGGGAGTCGACAGCGATTCCGCATGTGCTCACAGGTCCTGCCCAGCCGGGGGGTTAGAGGGAAATTAAAGGGTCCTGTCACCGACGCTAAGTGATTAACCAAGGAGGCCATTAGCCTGGGGGGCTCTCACACCTTGTGGCCCACGTAAGCCCACCAAACGTAAGCAAGAATGGATACACTCATATCAGAGGACGTGAAACTCAGGAACGTGGGATCGCAGACAGCCAACCAGACTTTCCCAAATAAGGCAACTGCTTAAGCTACAGCCGATCACGGTAATTTCCTGGCGACGCGTCCGCATCTTCCCAGTCAAAACCTCTCCCGGACCCCCACCCCAGGGGTGGTGCTGCTGACGTGAATGGATGCATGCTCAAAAAACTCTTGGAAATTTTAATATGCCTCAGTTCATCTTTTACTACTAAGCACTTTGTACAGTGAGCCATCATTAGCCTCGTCCAGCCCCAGAGGGCGCAGGTCTCTGGGTGGTGATGGGGAGGGGACTCCCGGGCAGGTAGCTCAGAGGGGCTGAAAGGGTTTTCAGCTTTGAATGCACGTTTCCATGAAGGCACTTGCCATGGAGTAGCCGGACCTGGACGCCCAAGGGGAGCCCTCGCACCCTGGGGACCCCGCTGTGCTGGTGGGCTCTGGGGCCGTGCACCAGCATAATAGAGGGCGGGAGATGGGCAGGGCTGCCGCTTCTTACCGAAATCTGAGTCAGGCAATGTTTCATCTTGCAGGTTCTGCGAGGCTGGCCGGGATGCAGAATCCCAGTTTCTGAGGGTGGAGGTCTCTAGGCCCCGGGTGAGTTCTGAGCCTGGCCATTTCTCAT
>NW_024344377.1:479857-480509 GCF_902729225.1 Pteropus medius
GGTTTGGGTGAGTCGGGTTGGGTGGGGTTGGGCGACGTCAGAGGAGACAGCCTTCCCGGAGCGCAGAGCAGAGGTGCCGGCTCCTGCCCTCTGTCACCAGAGGCACTCCGGTATGCTCACGCGGCTTCTCTGTTCCTTCAGTTTTCATTTGCAACAAGGCTTCCGCAGCTCAGAGAGCTCTCCCGGCCCGAACGTGATATTTCTGCAAGGAACCTCGGTTGTAGGATAACTTGGTTCTAGGACAACCTGCCATCGGGATTTGCCCCAGACTCAGAGCTATTCAGAGGAGATTTTCAGTGCAAAATCAGGCATGTCCTGGGCAAGCAAGGCTGGTTGGCTGCTTATCACGTTCTTCCTCAAGGAGCTTATATTTTGGGCCATGGTTGCTTTGTGGTGGGAAGGACGCCATTTAGGAAGCTTCCTTGCTGCAGGATCAGCCACCCAATCCAGTAGTAACACTGGATGGGAAGGGGGGGAAGCTCATCCCATCTGTTTCAGAAAAAGCAGCAGTGACTTTAACTTGCGAATCACAGGGTAGAAGCCAGATGATGGGAACTGAGCTTTAAAAAGGGAGAGGAATTTCTTGCTGAATCTCTTAATCGGTTTTATGAGGAGGCTCATAAACCCTTAATATAGCCCTGGGACTGTCATG
>NW_024344377.1:483316-506386 GCF_902729225.1 Pteropus medius
CTGCCTCCTTGTTTCTGTCCCCGGAAGATGGGGGGACAAATTGAGAGGGGTTCAGAAGATGCTATAAAACTGAACCTATGAGATCTTTGTGAAAGTTTGTTTCTTTGAGCCGGGAGTATTTTCTCTGTCGTCCCAGCCACAGGTGGGATCTGAAAGTTTTCTAAGATGCCGTGAGCCAGCCCACTCTCTCAGTCCTTCTGCGTCGCCTTTCTCTGGCCATGCTCACTCCCAGAGTGTCCAGAATCCAGGTTGATATGCCCATCTGGAGCCCCTGCCGCCTTCCTTCCCGTTGAGGCTCCAGTTCCTGGAACCGTGGAAGCCCCATTCAAATGGCCTCAAGGGACTCCCAGGGCCCATGCTGGTTGGTCTGTTTCCCCTGGGTGGGCCACGTGGCTGGAGGAGCACCTCTAGGACCACGGCATGAGCAAGGGGAGCTATTTGCAGGGTGGGGGTTGAACATATGTGTGCATGAGAGGGGAGGGGAGGGAGGGGAGGCTATGGCCACACTGTACCTTCCAGTGCAGAACTCCAAGGTGAATCCTTGCAGATTAAAAATATGATAGCATGGGTTTAGAAAATCCACAGATGAGTCAGAAGAAATTAGGAGAAAAGAGAAAGGTAAAATAAGAGAGAAAAGATAAGACGATCAGAAATTCTAATATCGTCAGAAGAAAGCCAGAAAGAGAAAAGCAAAGAAAATGGAAAGAAGAAAATTATCAAAGAGATAATTCTTATATTCAACTGTTATTGCAATACCTTCTCTAAGTGAAAAGTAAGCATGACAAGTCAGTGGGCCAAACAGCATCCCGAACCGTCCTGCAAGCCCATTTGTGGTTGCCTCCCCTGGTGTCCTAACTCAGTGACACCCAGCCAGGGCCCCGGGAGCTGGAGCCAGAGGAGGAAGCAACAGTCGGCTTGCCATTTTATCTCTGTGGCCACCCTTCCGCTCCTTCTGGGGTGCAGATCTGGGGGGAGTCATGGCCCCAAGGGAAAGCTGGACTTGATTAGATGATTTTTATGATGTTTGCACCTGCCCATCCTATTTTTCTTAGGCAGTAGCCGAGTCCACTTAAACTGAGTGATAAACAGAAAGGAACCAGCGTAAAACCTACGCGTAGGTACAGCCAGGAAGCAACCAAGGAGGAAAGGAATCTAAGGAGAAGTCAGATGAATGAGCTGCCTCTGAAAGGAGGTTGCTCAGACAAGGAGAGGAAAAGAGCAGCTGAGTTCCCCGGGACCCAAAGAAACCAGACACAATGGACTGAAAAAGCTGAGCTCAGCTGACATCCATCTCGGTTTCAAGGAAGAGGCCCTGTGACAACAGAGAGAGATGAAAGGCAAGTTGACAGAGCTTAGGAACAAGCAGAAGAGAAAAATAACAGATCACAGAGACAGAAACCACATTCGAAGCCACAGAGACCTGAAAACACACAAGTGTGACAAAATCGTGCAGAACAAACCCGCACAAACAGAGAAGGCAGGAAGGCTGCTTCGGGTTCCTGAAGATGGGACGGAGGGATGGAACGACGAGGTCATTCCAGGAAACGCCAGAGGTAAACTTTACAGAGAAAGGACTCGAATCTTCTATGCAACAAAGTACACTGTATCCCAGAAAAACAAACAAACAAACAAACAAACAAAACACAGAGAGCGGTCAGTGCTGAAACAGAACCACGTTGAGCTACGGAAACATTGTGGCAAAGGTGGAATCCTGTAAACAACAAAGCCCAACGAGACGAAATAGGACCAAAACAGCCCACAAGCATCCCACGCCTGGGGATGGCAGCCCGGTCTACCGTAAGGAAATGTGACCCAGCGGTCCCCAGGATATAAAAGTCAGCAGATGTCTGTAAGCATGTGGCAGGCAGATCCTGAAAGCCTGTTTCGACAGAACGCGGAGGAATCTGACCGCAGACCTCAGACACAAGGACAGAGCTGAGAGGGCTGGTGGTGAGCACAGAGCCCGTTCTCTTCTGGAATTCAGACTCGACCTGTCTGGGCATGACGATTCAGACCAAAGGGGAGGTGCTGTAGAGCCGGCCAGCGTGAGTAAGGTGCCAGCAACCAGATCTGAAGGGGAGGGGAGGGAAGGCGATGTTTCCTCCCCTTGCATTGCAGTCAAACCTGACACATATGGTACCGGCGCATCAAAACAGTCACCTCGAGTTCTTACCGTTTTTACGCTCTTTTCCTCCTGTAACTTTGAAAGGATCTTTCGGTCCTTTTTATATTGCTTTTTTTTTTTTAATGAGCATTTTTTTTTAAGAAAAAGAGTCATTATTTTCAAACATTTCTTTTTGAGTTTTCTTTTTTTCATCTGTTTTGTTTCATGAAAAAAGAACAAGGCATTTCCATGCCTTTGAGAGGCAGCTGTCCTAATTCACCATCCTCAGGGCAAGGAAGGAGCCTGTGAAGGGTGGATGGGGGTCTCCCTGCTTCCTGCCGAGTGGGGCTCAGGAGCCTGGGCCAGGCTGAGGGGCTCTGTGAGTACCTGGCTTTTGGAGAAAGTGTCGATGGCCAGTGGAGGGGCCCTGTGCTGGCGCCCATGGCTTGCTTTGTTGGGCAGAACCCTAGGAGGTAGGCAAAGGAGATGGTCGCTCAAAGCCCTTCTGAAGGGGGATTGCTGGGGCCCCCTCCTCCCGCCCCTCCCCAATTTCCACATCAGTGGGGCCAGGTATGTGGTTCGGGGGTCAGACTTTCTCAGAGCAGCCATCCTGCCCGCTACCCTCCCTTTGTCCAATCTGGACCTGTGCCCCTCTCGAGCTGGAGCGCAAACAGAGTGAAACTGGGAGAGAGAAGTGTGGGCACTATTTACTTAGTCATTCATTGCACCAGTTGGAAGAGCAGATGTTTGCCCTGCCACACAGGTCTTTCAGCTAAAAAGTTACCTGGGAATGGCTCTCTTTCTGAGCCAGGCCCTCTATCTAAATCCTTTTAGGCAGTTAAGGGAGAGAGAAAAGTTTTTCTTGAGTCGGTTGGGTCTCAATTGCTTTTGGCTCAACATAATCCACATGCCAAAGTGTCACATTTTGGGGAGGCTTGTTCTGAATCCCTACACTTCCAACAGGTGAGTAACAAAATGCCAGCAGGGAAGAACCCGTGAGCTCACACAGAAAGGAGAGCAGGCAGGGAGGGGAGGGGCTCGCAGTAAGGTCTCTGCCAGAGCCGCTTCTCTTGACTGAGAAAGTGTTTGGGAAATACTCCCCTCTCTGCATAATGAAAGACCGTGGAAACGGGCTTATTTTAAGGGACCATGAGCTGATGCATATGCATGCGAGCACTGATGCACGAGCTTGTGTTATGTCTGCCTTTTCATTTGTTTTCTCCGGGTGTGTCTGCATTTAATAGACATAACAAAATGCCTCCTCTGTGGTGTGTTTCTCATTTATAGGAAAAGAAAAAAAGAAACACAAGATTGAAATCCAGTATAGAACAGAGCTTTAACTCAGCCATTTTGTTAAAAAAAATAAAATAAAATAAAAAATTCTAAGGAAGAGGTTGTCACTGTTGTTCTGGGGGCCCTCTGCACACCCTTCACCCCACACACCCACACCTGGGGTGCTGTGACCCGCCCCACAGTGCCTTCCAGTCCTGATTCTCAAGGCAGGTACTTGCTGTGTGGACACAGAAAGAAAGAGCTCTCCCTTAGAAAGAATGCAACACCCGAGCTTCTGTTTGTATGGAAGATCCATTTGGAGGATTTTCATCATTCCAGTGGAAGATTCGGTGGCTCTGGCTGACCTCTACGACTGCATTTTAATCTCCACGATTATGTGGTTTCATTATCTCTCATAGGTAAACTAGGACGCTCTCTCCCTGTGGGTCAAGCGCTCCGTGGTTTTAGGAGAGATTGCTGTGTCTCTGGCTGAGGTGGGGTCCTGCACCTCATTTCAGGGGCGTTAAACTATGTGGGCATCGTGGTTCTTTTGGCCCCGTTAATGTTGTTTTATATTATATTGGCCTCACTGGGCCAGATCCCAGGCCTGCAGCGTCTCCCGCGGGCCACCGCTCCGTCCGCATTGACTTGTCCATATTCCCCCTTGCCACCCCGCCCGCCTCTCCCAGGGCACTTTTCCAAGGCTGAATCAGCAGGTGTGTTGCTGGTCCTGGGTGACCAGGGGTAGGTAGTCGTGTCCTGGAAAGGCTGGAATGAGATGAGGACGTGAAGCTGAGAGGGGAAGGGGACAGTGAATATTTTCATCCTCCAGTTTCCCAGTGCCGACCTTGGCTTTTGGTCTGTCTGCCCCAAGGCCCTTGTCCTGGCCTCAGTTTCCTTCTGGCTTCGCTTAGCATTTCCCTCTTTGCTGTCCTCCTGGATGAGGTAGAACCATTTTAGATTTGGCTTCCGGCTCTGCCAGGACGGCCCAAACCTCACCTCACATCTCCTGAAGCATCTCACAAAGAGACAGTGCGAGGCAGGCCTGTGCTTTGATATGAATACCCGGGGTGCCTGCATGAGGGAGGAGCAGAGAGGATGGGGTGAGAAAGACTGGGGGAACGCGGAATACTCAGGTATGGAAGGGAGGTGGGAGGAGTACCAGGCTGAAGGAGCAGAAAGCGGAAAGGTCTGGAGGCACATGGTCTCATGACTGGGGGTTCTAAGTGGTTAGACAGAACGTGCCTATCGAAGATGGTGACAGCTGAGGCCAGAGAGAGTTGGGATTTGAAGACCTTGAGGGTCTCCCCACGTTACTCTTAGGACCGTGGGGTGCAGATGCGTGGGCTGAGTGCACCCCTAACCTGTGCGACGTGCAACCCAGGTGACCGGACAGTGTGACCCTGCCTCACTAAGGTAAACGAGCTTCATCCTGGTGGCAAGGGTTGTAAGGAGAGCAACATGGTCGTGGACGTGGGTTGAAAGGTCACATCGGCCGTAAGGAGTGCGTTGGAGGGAGAGAGGAGGCAGGAGGAGCAGCCCAGAGGGAGCCGCGGCGATCGAGGGAGGCTGACGAGGGGGGCTCCGTGGCCGTGCCGGGGAGACGGGAGAGGAAGGCGTGCCGTTTGCAGGGGTGGGCTCTGCAGGTTTGGAGCCTGACTGTGGCAGCGCAGTACACCGAATGACGAAAATGCCCAAACCGCTGTAAACACCTGCCGTGAGTAACAATGGGACCTGTCAGATTAGCTCCCATTTGTCATTGCTTATGCCACAGAAACTTTCCAAGATTTTTCTCCCCCACAGTTTCAGCGACGCTCGAAAATAATTTTACTTGTCGTAGATAATACGCACACTTCAAAATATTTCTTTGTTTTGGTAGCTCTTTCATGCCAACATTCAATACCTTTTTTCCTTTTATGATTCGAAGAATGTTCTCGAGTCCTACTGCCCTCACGCCACCTTGCTTCTAGGGAAACTCGGATGCTTGAGATAGAGAAAGGTGTGCCCAGGCCCAGTCTGCTGCATCCCTCCCCGGTTAGTGCATGGAGAGAAGCGTTCTCGGCTCCGCCTGGACAGCTCCAGCAGAGTCTGATAGAGCCTGACGCTATGGCCTTCCTACCCGCTTCACCCCACAGCTTAGCACCTCCCGCCCCCCGCCCCCCACGATGCTCACAGTTCCCTCGCCTCCTTTCCCTCTCCCAGGGCAACCCTGAAAACAACTTGTCATGCTTGGTCTCTGCTGACAGCTACGTTATACATAACAGAGAAGAATCTGGAATTCTTGAGGATGAATCGAAAGGTAGGGGTGAGGCAGAGGGAGGGAGGGCGGAGAGGAAGAGAGCACCCGCTCAGGTGTGGGGAAGATGAAAGAGCTTCCGGCCAAGGAACACGATTCTGGTGGTGGCGAGACCGAAGAGCCAGGATGTGATCGCAGTGGAAACTCACGCGGTGGCCCCGGAATGCGGGCCAGGGGCTGTAATGCAGGGCCGGTCGATTCTCGCTCCTAGAACAGCCTGGAGGTCGGCTCTGCTCCATGCAGTCACTCGGGGACCCAGGGTCCTTCTGCCTCATCTCCTTCTTTGTTCGCCTCAGTCGGCACGAAGGGAGAGGGCCTGGAGGAGAGCGCGTGGGCGGTTTTCACAGAGCAGTCCTGGCAACGGCGCACGCACCTCTTTTTTTAAACAACTTGGTTGAGCTATATTTCAAATATAAAGTTTATCCATTTCAGGGGTAAGATTCAGTGATTTTCATCAACTTTAGAACATTTTCCTCCTCCAAGTAAGATTCCTTGTGTGCCTTTGCTATCCATCCCTGTTCCTATCCCATGGGGAATCACCAATCTATTGTCCACCTCCATAGATTTGCCTGTTTTGGACATGAATGAAATCGTCCAATATGTGCTCTCTTGTGTCTGACTTCTGTCACTGAGCATCACGTTTTTGATGTTCACGCTGATGTAACATGGGTCAGTAGTTTGTTCCTTCTCATTGCTGAAGGATATTCTGTTATATGCATAGAATGTGGCAATTTACTCCTGCTCCCCTTCCGTTGGCTAGAACTTGTCACATGGCCACACCCACCAGGGAAGCTGGGAATGTAGTCTGTGTGCCCAGAGGGAGGGAGCCTGTCATGGCGAACAGGTACGATCTCTGCCTCGGCCTCCCCCCGACCTGCCTCCAGTTACCCCGTTAAAACCCACAAACACGTAGATGCCACATGAGTGGTATGTGTGTGTGTGTATGTGTGTGCCTGTGTGTATGCGCACGTGTGTACATGTGCGTGCGTGTGTGTGTGTGTAGAAACTACAGAGTGTGAGTGTGACTTGGCTCCATGAGCAAGGGGGCGTGTGTAGGAGGAGGGGGGAGGAGGCGCAGGAACGGGGTCAGAGGCGACCCTGAGGGCATCAGTGTAACCTCCCTGCTCTCCCAGAGCTGTGGACTTCTATGACCTCAGAAGAAGGTCAGTGCCGATCTTACCCAGCTCCTCAGAGGCAGGGAGGCATGTGGGTTACGGTTAATGAAGTCATTTCAGACGCGCTTGAAACAGCTCTGGAGGGGGACCTTTTCAGGAGAAGGCAACTTTAAAAACATCCCTTCTGTGCTTTAGATTCCACGTCGGGAGCACATTGACGAGTCTGCCTAGCTGTTGACGCGTGCGCATCAGCACCGTTCAGTCCGGAGGCATAAGTTCCTGAACTCTCCCTGCGTTCTTGGAATAGTCATCAAGGGGGAAGATGTTTTCCAAGAAAAAGTGTGGTCTTCATAGGGGAGGGAAAGAAATCCCTCCCCAGGGCCGTTCCCGAAGTTGATGCTGCTACCAGAAGTTCAGGGTGAACGAGTTACTGGAGGTACAGTTATTTAAGGGGTTATTTAAGGACACGTTTGCCCCCAGCTTCCCTTGATTCCCAGCCCTGTTTTTCACTTAATATTTTCATCATTTGGCAGAGACGGGGAGGCTGATTCCTTCACGGACACAGTGAGCTTTCCAGGCCAGAGAATTCCATCACCTTGAATAACAGGCCAGCTGCCCATGCCGACCTGCGACTGGCCAGCTCCTCAGGGACAGCCGAGCCCCTGCGCCTGCTCCGGGGAGCCCAGGCCCTGGCCTCGGATGCCTGAGAATGGCCGAGCATCACAACGAGGGAAAGAAGGGCTGTCGCTTCTCCTTTCGCTGGCGGTGTGTTGGAAATGCAGCAGAGAGGTCTGGTTTTCAAAGAGCTGTGGGGGTTACAGAAGATTCTGCAAATAACTCTGAGGAGCCATCCTTAGATTTGCTTTGCCCCATCCAGAAATTCTTGTCCAGCTGAAAGGCATCTGTCTGGTGAGTGTCAAGGGGAAGAGAGTGTTTTGCTGAAATTTTGCAGCCACGTCTTAGGAAAGCACCTCAGTTTTCCCAGGTCCTGAAACGTGGCAACGTCAAACGCGTGGGCCTCGTGCCTGGTTCGCGGTTCCTTATTTTAAAGACCCAGAGAGCAGAAATGAGCGAGTCCGTGTCGGAGCTGGAGTTGAATCACAGCACGATCTCGTCTAGTGCTTGAGAGCCTAGGTAAGACCTTCTGTTTCTGCTCTACAGAAGGAGCAGGTGGGGGATTCACATTTAGGTAACGTCTGTCTGTACCAGGCGCCGTTTCCAGCATGCTTCCTATGTTCCCAGGTAAACGTCAGCACCCGCTAGGTACACGCTACCGTTATTCTCCTTCTATGCTCCGAGGACACTGGATCGAGCACCTCCTTTGAGGTCACATAGCAGGCAAGTAAGAGAGTTGGGATTCGAGCCCAAGTCAGTCTCACGCTCAAGCCTGGGTTCTTTGCACAATCTCACGGACAAAGAGTTCCTGACATTAACCTCACAGGGCTGGCACATCCTGTCCCAAGCTGTGGAGCATTACAAGATGGCCCCAGGAAGAAGCGGCAGCAGGTGGCCAAGGCGATGGGCTTCTTTCATCAGAATTCTACAAAGGATATGTCCCAGCCTCAGCTCTGGAGACAGAAATGCCTTTTTTGAGCCATCGATGCACAGACTCTCCTACTCTGTGGGGCAGCCGGGGATCTGTCTCCCCAGACTAGGAAGAGAGGACAAGGGTGGAATCCCTCCAGGCCTGAGGCGGGCTGTGCCTGTCTGTGGAGATAGACGCGTCACGCTGGACAGTCCCTGCGCGGACACAGCTCTGGACCTCCACCCACCGGGCTGTCAGCAACATCTCAGTAACCTGGCTCCAGCCCATTAGCATGCACGTGGCTCGACCATACGGCGCAGTGATGCTTTTATGATCCTGTTTGTTATTTTTCAGACCTAACCTCATCACTCTGTACTTTATGGAGCTGAAACGCAGCCCTCTGTTTGGACTTCCTGCAGCCTGCTGGCTACCTGAGGATTTGCCTCTTGCTCATCACATCCCGAAGAGGCAAATCCTTTCTGAGGCTGTGTTTGAGTGACAAGGATCCCTGGAGTGTCACATCATGATATTATTATTAATTATTACTACTGTCATTTACAAGCATACATTTCCCAACTTTGCGGGAACTTGTACGTTCAAATGTTTTGTCCTAATGCCCCGTTAAGATAATTTCATAAAGGTTAAAACCATGACTCTCAGAAAATATGAAACAAGCACATGTCAAGTCTGTCTTACTCATCATTTAATGAGGAAACCAATCGTATGTTACAACCGGTTCAAAGGAAAATTCGAAGGACACACGTAGAGACAAACAGGGACGCTGAGAAGGACCCACAGATCGATGCGAAACCTGTCAACGGCCACGGGGAACAGTCGGTGGCATTCTCCCAACAAAATTCGCTTGCGCTGCTGTGGACGAGCACCATCTGCATTTTTATAAGTTCTTTACAACTTACAGACTTGTCAGACAGCTCAAAGACAGGGAGAGGTACTGGCCGCTAGGAAATCAGACACCCTGGGTGTTCTGGGCTGGACACCCAGTAATCTTGTCTGCCTATTTCAAATTCTTTCACATTTTTTCCAGACACCCTCATGTGTGTTGATTCCAGGTTTACATAATCTGCCTGCTTTTATTCTCATCTCAGATAAGGCTCCGAGGCTAAGCCGCCTGCCCAAGACAAGTGACCTATAAGGCGAAGAGAAGAGACCCAGAAACATAGACACACGGTTGGAGAAGGGCACGTGATGATAGATGCAGAGACTGAAGTGCTCTAGCTGCCTGCAGAGGAACGCCAAGGATGACAGCAACCGCCAGACACCGAACGGGCAGTCGGGATCCTCCCCCAGGGCCTTCGGGGGAGCGCGGCCCTGCCCACACTCCGATTCTGGACTTCCGTCCTCCAGAACTGGGACACAACCCGGTTCTGTTGTTTTAAGCCACCGGGTGGGTGGTACTTAGTTTTGGCAGAGCTAACAAACTAAGACACTCATCATGGCGGCCACAGATGCTCCACATGGAAGAACCGGGCTCATCTTGTGGCTTTGAGGACATGACCACCACCTGTGCTGTACCCACCAGTGTGGGTACCTTGGTCTAATCCATCACCCTAAACAGGTGTGTGCTGCTGCTCCCCACCCTCCCCTCTAAAAATTCAGTGTTGGCTTTAAATGCTGGAAGTTAAGGAAGAAAAGCCCGTGACCTACAAGGTGGATGTCGAGGTTCCCCCCGAACTTGGAAATGGGGGACTCAGCCTGACCACTGGGCGCTGCCATTAAAACCAGCACCCACAGCGTTTAGTTCAGAGATGGGCAAGCTTAATGTGAGGTGCTTCTCCGACGTGGAAACTCCTTTGCCAGCCAACTTCCTGGGGACCCAGGTCTGACCGCAAAGCTGGACCCTGCCACATTGCCTCACCAGGGGCCTCCATGTGACCCGAAGGTCCAAGCCCCCCAAGACACCAATAAGAGAGACTTTCTGAACCTCCCTGTCCTCGTGCACGGAGCCCTGCTCCGCGCGCTGCTTTGCTGGCTTGGCTGAAACCCGCGGGTCCTGTTTCTAACCTCACCCTTTGGGAGGCAGGCCCAGGTAGAAAATGTCACCATGGTAACCTTTTTTTTTCTAAGGGGCAGCGTATTGCTCCTGGAAAAAGTGATACCTTGGTTCCCAGCACTTAGCGCTCTGGAGGGCTGCGGATGAGTTTCGCTGGCATCGCTCACGGTTGGCCCAGCGGATGCACTTCTCGGCTTTACGTCCCTGATGCGGTATCCAGGATACCAGGAAACACGATGCGTTTGCGCCCGCAGAGGAGGCAGAGGGGAGCCTGGGCGTGTTGCAGGCGCTGGCCCCAGGCTGCCTGATGACAAGGGCTGGTGCTTGGGCTGGGCCAGATGAGACCCCGGGTGGCCTCCCACTGCCACCATGTTGAAAATCCAGCAGGATCCCTGTCTCTTTCCACTGGCCCAGCTAGACAGGAAATATAGGGGCGGCCTCAAGCATTTGAAAGATGGCTATGACAGACATTGCTGGCCAGTCGTTCGGCAGCCATTCCCTTTTCTTGCCTGCTACAAGTGTCTGCCATGGTCTCCCCATTCCCTTTTACCAGATGCTCACCTCCCAGGCTCCCTTGCAGCCCGTGTGGCCATGAGACAGAGTGCTGGCCAGCGAGATATTAGGAGACATCTCTTAGGTGGCTTCTGAGGAAATAGTTCCCTTCCTAGTAAAAGGAACAGACACAGGGGAAAAGCCGCCTTCTGCTTCCGGTCAGGAATCCCTCATGTGAGGAAAAACTACTCCCAGGAGAATCGCAGACGCCGATGAAGCATGCTGACACACACCGCCCTGTGTCTGCCCACCTCCAGACACGGGGCGCTTTGTGATAGGATGAAATGCCTTTTATTGTCTGAGCCCTCGCTACTCACAGTGTGATCTCATGTCACCCGGAAGCTTGTTAGAAATTCAAACTCTCAGGCCCTACCCCAAATCTCCTAGATCAAAATATAGGTTGAAAAAAGATATCCAAGCCATCTGTGTGCACATAAATGGCAAGAAACAGTGACCACTGTGCGAGAGAGAATTACAGACCCCTGTAAGAACTGGAGATTCTTCTGGAGATTCGTTTTCTGGGTGGTATTTGTGCATTCGTGCCTCTTAGAGCTAGGGACAATGAAATCTTAGTTTTATTTAAAAGCGAGGCAAAGCTTTCCACACCCCACAACTCCTTCTTCCTTCTCCCCATCCTGCTGCAGAAACATACAGTGGGGGTTTCTAACGGGTTCCCAGCTGATCGCTGTGGGATGCAGGGGACGTTTGCACGTGGCTCATCGTTCTTAGGGTTAGATCTTCCCTGTTCTTCTCTGGATTCTGGGCTTTAGGTTCAGAAAGATTAAAATCTGCATGTTCAAAACAGAGCCCCGAAAAATAAAAAATGTTGCCTGAGGCTTTTTCTTTCTAAAAACTTGTTTCCTTCTCAGACAAGATGTCAGGATGCTTGGAGGAGAAAACTCATTGTGAATTTTAGCTTCAAGGAACTGTCAGGAGACTGTCTGGGAAAGGAATTCTTTCTTAAGGAAGGGTATTTGGCTTCTGGAAATACACAAGATGCTCAAATCCTGTGCTGTTTCTTTCCACAGTAGCAGGATTTTAATTTTTTTTTCTTTTCTTTCTAACAGGGCAGAAAGCTGGAGAAACACATTAGCCACTAGAAGTTTGGGGAATAGAGGGACCTCAGAGTTGTAGAACAACAGACAGATTTTTCAAAATTAGAGCAGGAAGGCACCCCAGCATCTAGTTAAAGGCTTCTGCCCCAACATCCCCACGGCGGAAGGGAAGTCTGAGGCTCTGGGGGGAACCCTGGCTTTCCTGAGCTGCCACAGCTGGTGAGCAGTAGGGTCAGGTTCTCACAAGTCCAGGTCCCTGTCTCCACACGCTAACACCTCCCCCACATGCCTGCATTATCAGCAGAGGAGCGCTGGGGTCACCTGGACTCCCCTTTGTTTTGTCAGGGGGGCCGAGGCCCGGAGATGGGGAACTGCTCACTTTGCCTCCTTCCGGCTGTGGTTGGCCTCTCTGAGCCGCTGCTCTCTGATCCGATCGAGATGGAGTTACGGAGGATGTGATCTGTGCACCCTTCTCACCCCACCTTTGTCCGCAGCCCCTGAATGCCTGGGCTTCTCCCCGGGGAGCGAGGCGGAGGATCCAGAAGTCACAGGGAAGAAGCCAGGGGAAGAGAGTGGATCGCTACCCGCAGAGGAAGAGAGACGGGCGATCAGGCGGGCAGGAGGCCATGGACCCGAGGGCAGGCGGTGGGCGTGTGGAGAGAGAGGGAGGAGGGGAGATTGGCTGGAGAGCGGGTTCTGCTGTGTGAGATATTCGAGGAAAGAATAGAAAATGTTTTAAAGAAATCTCGAGTGTCGTCTGATGTAAGTCCTCCTTCAGGCAAGACATTCATTCAAGGCCTTCATTCCTTTTCCAGGTTTATTGGAGGTGCATTTCTTTTTGTTTAGATGTATTTTAGTGCTGAGCTGGGGCTCAAAGTGACTTCATTTTACATGGGAAACATGGAAAAGGTGGGTGTTATCTCTTCTGCGTAACTATTGTTCAGAGACAGGATCCCAGTCTGATCTGCCTATACCGCAGAAAGTCGGCATGTGGCCAAGAAGAGCCAAAGAGATTTCTGGAATCTTCGGAGTAATCACTCAGCTCCTGGTCCATCTGCTTCCATAATTACTGATGGACCTTGAGGAGGCAGTAAGCCATCATGGTTCAGACCATATGCTCTGGAGTCAGGCAAATCTGGCTCGGAGTCCTGGACTACCCGCTGCCTGGTGGCTTTGGGAGCTTGATTTACCATCTTTGAGCCTTAATTTCCTCATCTGTAAAATGGCAGTGATAATGCTGACCTCACAGGGTAGTTTTGGAGATTAAATTAAACAATGTCATTAAAGCACAGAGCCTTATTCCTGATAAAAATTCAATGATCATAGATGATGATGATAGTAATGATGATGGTGATGGTGATGGTGATGGTGATGGTGATGGTGATTATCCGATGATGCTTGTTTCTCTGAATAGATCTTAGCTCCGAGTCTCTCCCCGACTCCATCCTTCACCTTGGCTCTTTTTGTTCTCGACTGCATTGGGTGGTTCCAGGCATGGGCTCCTGCCCTCACGCCAGCATGTAAGTGTCTGGAACCAGCCATGGTGGGAGGAGCAGTTAGGCCATGGGCTGGGGAGAGGGGACTTTTGGCTCCCTGCTGGAGCTATCGAGGGCCCCGTGGACTCTCTGGTGAGGCTAGAGTTTGCACCGGCAGCCTCACACCTTCAGAAGTGGGGCTTCGAGCTACGGACGCTGTCACGCCCTGTTCTCTGAGTGCTGAGCTGAACTGGGCAGGCACTGCCTGGTCTCTGAGGCCCAGCCTGGCAGTCCCCTCTCAGGATGGCTTCGTTTGGGGACAGCCCCTCAGTTCCCTGTTTCCAACCACAGGGCTGCTGCCTCTGCAACTGGAAATGTCACCCATCCAAGGCCTTCTTCATTTAAAATGCAACTCTTCCCGAGGTGGGTCGCACTTAAAGCCAGGCACCGTCGACCCTGTCATGAGTTATGGCTTCCTTCTGTGTCCCGTCTCCGTGCAGCAGAATGACTAGCTGGCAGTTCCCGGGACTGGGCGTTTTATATGCCAGGCTCTGTAGCAGGCCGTTTACCCCATGGTCCCCTGCTGTATGCACCCCTTTCCCTTGATAGAGACAGAGACAGAGGACGGGAAGTTAAGTAAATTACTCACAAACGCTGGAGCCGGGGCGGAGACGGGAGACCGTGTGCCGAGCAGAACGGCTGAGCCCGCCCGGCTGGACTGAGCCCGCCCGGCTGGACTGAGCCCGCCTCGCAGTTTCGCCTCAAGGCGGTTTCAGCTGCTTTTTCCAATTTTAGGTGGTGAGGGGTTCACCTCCCTGCAGCCTGACGGGATGTGAAGGCTGAGCACGAAAACCGGAGCTTGAAGCAAAGCCCGCCTGACGCGCAGCCGACGAGAGGCCTGGTTGCCATCATTCCACGGAGTCAGGTGGAGCAGTGGGCGAAGGAAACACGGCTTGGAGAAGCGGGGAGAGGGGGGGAAGGGTCCCGCTGGGTGGTGGGGGCGGGCACGGAGGGGGACACCCTCGTGGTGCGTTCCCCTCACACAGCAGAACAGGGGACCGTGCCCGCTTTTTAGCTTCCCCCAAACGGCCCTGACTAGAAACCAGGCCCGGTCTCCGTGTGTGGTTTATAGGGTCCATTCTTTCACTTGGGGTTTGTAGTGGATCAAATAGGGACACCCTTCCCCCGCCGCCAAATTCATGTCCACCCCGAACCTATGAATATGACTTTATTTGGAAATAGGGTCTTCGCAGTTGTAACCAAGTTTGAGATGAGGTCAAACAGGATGAGGTTGGGCCTTAAACCTAGGATGGCCAGGGTCCTTGTAAGAGGAGGGACCGTTTGGACACAGAGATGCAGACACGCAGGAGAAGGCAGGCGAAGGTGGAGGCAGAGATGGGAGTGATACAGCTACAGTCTAAGCATCGCCCGCCACCCCAGAGGCTGGGAGAGGCGGGGAGGGAGCGTGGTGCTGCCCACGCAGCAATTTTGGACTTTCGGCCTCCAGAACCGTGAGGGAATAAACTTCTCTTGTTTTAAGCCACCAGTTTGTGGCCCGTTGTTCCCGCCACCCAGGGAGGCCCCCTTCTTCCCGCACGTTGCTCTCAGGGGTGCAAGGGCCTCTCATGGGGCCACACGGGTGGGATCGGGCTTCCGATTTTGTAGGATGATGAATCGTTATCGCTTAAGCAGGCCTGAGTTGGGGTTTCCGGTTTTGCAGCCCATCGCGCCCTTACTGACGCCCTGGGAGCAGAGGAAGGCAGGTAAGATCAGCCCCATGACCAAACAGCAAAAAGCATAAGTGGCCGCTGGGCCAGTCGCCCAGACAGCTGCTGCCCAGATTTGGGTGTGCTTCCTTCTTTGATTTTTGAAGTACCAATATGGTGACATCATTTTCGGTTTTCCTCTTGATCCTTGTAATAGCACATTCATCTTGAGGCAGCCCCCACCCCTCGCAGGATAGGACACCTGGAACTTATTTAATCCACAGGCAACTGGTCCTGGGTCAACCCTGGATGAGGGGACCTGGATGTCAGGTGCTCAGGTGGTCACTGCTGCTGCCTCTGGCTGCCATGTTGCTATTGGAGACCGTCCTGCTCGTTTATCCTTGTGATGTCCTTGCTGTCCATTTCCTGCCCAGGTCACAGAGGGGCCCCATGCTGGGTTCCAAGGTCACATCCAAGGGGTTACCTGTGGTCAAGTTGTCCTCGCAGACACGGTTGGACCCTCTGAAGCCTGGGCTGTGAACAGGGGTGTTATGGCAACCCCAATGTGGGTGAGTGCTCCGCCCACACTGCGATCTGCCTCATTACCAAGTTCTGGGGACTCCTGGGGCCTCTCTTTTTCTATGGCCATGAATGGACTGTGATAATCCAACATGAATCTGTCAAATGAAACCGATGCCAGAAGAGGCCACAGTGAACTGTTTGGGGAGCATTCTTTCAGGGATTCATTGATCCATGCTTTGGATGTCTTTTTTTTTTTTCTCCCTGTTTTTACCGTAACGGGGAAATTAAAAGCACATGGCAGCTCTCAGGCATGTTTTGAATTTTCAGATCCCAGCCCCGCAAGTGGAGGTCTGAATGGCTCCTCAACCAACTTCTGGGCTCGCTGGCGTCGGCTCGTGTGCGCTTCGTGATTCCGATGGCAGCGGACGGCCAGGGCTGCTCCGAGGGAGCACGTCTGTGGCCTGAGCGCGTCCCACACGGCCTGCGTGGGTACCAGCAGGAAGGGCATGCAGGCCGGCGCTCCTCCAGGCCGGTCCCTGGCAAAGTGAGGACTGCGTTCCTTTGTGATGTTTCAGGCCCAAGATAAACTGTGCTGGAGCCACGGGGCTGCTGGAAGCAGCAGGCTCCAGTCTGTTTTCATTCCTCTGACAGCACCTCTGCCTCATGTTCAGATGATGCTGCAGAGAGCGAACTGAAAGCCTTGGATTATCGACTGAAAAGCGGTTCTGGGGGTGAGTGAAGGCCTTTGGGGAAGAGTCTGGGGTGGACTTATAGGTCCCCTGCGTGCCCTTGGGCACAGAGTTTTCCCAAGAAAATTGATAAAGCCATCAAGGTGTTTGGTTGCAAGCTGGCCATTTGGGCTGGTGTGTTTTATTTATCTGGGTGAGAAGGGGCAGGGTGGCTGCTGAGCCGGGACGGAACCAGGCCCCGTGGAAGAGCTGGGCTTCCCATGAAGACAGCCACGGACGGCAGCCAGCACGTGTGCCCACGCAGCGGATGTGGGGTGCGAGGTATTTGTCAAGTCGGCTTCTGCAGGGGCTTCAGGCAGACCAAGGAGGACCCACACACAGGGAGCAGGACCTGGTGGCCAGGAATATGTGTCTCTGATGTTCTGCCCTTTCCTGGCAATTACAGATGGGTCTTGAGTGGGAGCTGGTGGGGCGCAGCCTGTGTGTGTGTAGATTGTGTGGGTGTGTGTGTGTGTGTGCGCGCGCGCGCGCGTGCTGGTGCACACTCACCCCAAGGAGGGCTGCTTGCCTTTCTGGGCTATCACCAAAGCAAGTGCTCTTGGGTAGCAGGTAACCTGGAGGCATTCTAAGATAGGGCTTGCAGAAGGCAGAAGGACATTTCTGAGCAGGCGTAGAGGTGGAGAGAAGGAAGACCGATGACCAGGACTTTGTCCAGAGCACCTGACACAGGAAGGTGCAGCAGCTGGGCCAGGGGCAACGCGGCCTCCTTCTAGACCAACTGTTGTCTGCTGGGTCCTCACTTTACCTGGTCTCTGCTCAGGTGCAGTTGCTGTCCTGCCATTTTCCTTTTGGGAACGCTAAGCCATAAAGCCACCAATGGGGCCGACCAGGAAGCCTGGAACAGGAACGTGATGTCTGGAGGTGCAGCAGCCATGTTGCAACCATGAGGACTAAAGCCTCACATGCTGATGGGGCGTAGCAGAAAGACAGGAAGAGGATGGAGCCTCCAGTGGCTGCCGCATTCGCCTGTACTGCCCGGCTCCAAATTTAGTGTTCTGCGAGGAAAATTCCTTTACTGCCTTTCAGACATGGCTATTCAGGTTTTCTGAGTCCCCGCCAAATGCATCTCAACTGATAGAGCCTCTCGGGGAAGGGGCGGAATGACTCATTCTTATATTCTCAGACATAGCACAGGGCCTAGCATGTGATAGGAACCCCGGAAATGCTCCTCCGTGGGAGGGCACAAGGGCCTCGCCATGCTCTGCCAACCTCTCACCACTCTGACCAGCACTCCTTGATTGCCAGGCTGCAGCCACACTCCACGGGCAGTTCCCTACATAGCCCATGCTCTTGCTCACCTGGCGGCCTTTGCAAAGACTTTGCTCCCTTACAGGAGCAAAGGGCTGTCTGTTCTCTTCTCCATCTCTCTGGCGGCCTCCTTGACACACCTTCTCTGGCAGCCTCCTCTGCTCACCCCGCAATGATACTAGATCAGCAAAGTACCATAAAACAGGCAGAATAGCAGTACCTGCCGCAAAGCGTTACTGCGAGAATCGAATTAGCTAATTCTAACAAGCCATCAGAGGAATAAAATTTTATGCAGCGATTACCACATGCCAGGCACAAATCTGAACCCTTTGCACACCATTAATTCATTTACTCTTCCCCGTGACCCTTTCAGTATTAATGTCATCCTCACTTTTTAGATGAGGAAATCGGAGCACAGAGAGGTGAAGCATCTTGCCCAAAGCAACACAGCCTTCGAGTCTTCCCAGATATCAGAAAATAAGAGAGGAGTCATCCCCTCACTTCTTAGATTCCTGGCCCACAGAATCTGTGAGCACCAAAAAGTAGCAGGGCGGTTTTACATTACACAACAGCGGTAACTAAGGGGTGGGACCCGGGAAGCCACCTGTGGCCCTGAGTGGAGCGAGGGACGTTCCTTCAGGCAGCCTGTAGCTGATCCCTCTGCTGGACAGGAGGCTGGGCCAGTGAATCCTCGAGAAGCCAGCAGACTTGAAGCCACAAGATGTCTTGAGGTCCTTGTCAAGAGTTCTGAGAAAGGGGGTTGTCACCGGCAACGGGGTGGGGTAGGCAATGCCAGGACAGGTGGTGGCTCAGAATGCAAGCTGGACTGGCTTTGGGATGGCCACAGTGAGGGGGCTGTGAGAAACTAGTGGGCTAGGGCAGTGGCAGGGAGAGATGGGCGTGTGAGCAGATGGTTTTGGTAAACCCTGATTGGAAGCTGAGGCTCTGGGGGGCCCAAGCAGGGGCGCCCGGCCAGTGAGGGCGCCTCAGAGGGGCAGCATCTGGGTTAAATCTTAGGAACAGTAGGTACAAGAAGAGGAAGATGAGTAGGAGGCAGAGGGAACAGCACCCCCACTGCAGGATTGGTCATTGGCAGGCTGGGTTTGTAGTTCCAGCCTCTCCCTTTGGGGACTCCATTTGGGGATTGGCTGGGACTTGCTCTGACCAATGGAATGCAAGGAACATGGCCCAGGCACTGCTGGCCTTGGCCTCTGGCCCTCTCGTGATCCCCCATGAGAAGGACACGTCCTGGGTAGCTCCTGGAAAAGGGAGTGGCCCTGGGACATACGATCTCTGGGGCCCTTCCAGCCCTGAAATCCTGCTGTGCTTTTAAAGCATTACGTGCGTACATAAATCACTGGGGTTTCATTGGGAATTGATGAAAATAGGACTTTTTATGGAGCTTCTGGAGCCTAATTTTGACTCTGCTGTTGTTGCAATTTCTTATGGTTACATCTCCCAGCCCCATGAGTTTAGTTCATCACTCTCTCTCTCGTCCCTAGATCAGAGCCTTGACACTTACGGGCTGTCAATCTATGTTTGATGCATGCATGAATGGATGGACGACTCTTAGAGTCTAGCGGGAGGGCTGACAGGTAAACTGAGGACGGAAACGTGCTGTGGCCAGTGAGGTGGGTGGGGAAATGCACGATATTGCAGGAGCCGCAAGATCTCGTGAAGCACGCAAGAATCTGGGAGATGCCAATTTTGTTGGATGTGTACAACTTACAAATATTTTGGCACGGGCGTAAGATTTCCAAGAGGATGTTTGCAAATTAGAGTGTTTCTTAAAATTTATGCATTTCAACTAAATTCACTCCATTATGTGAAATTTTGTTGAAGCCACTCTCTCTCTCTGTATAGCAATTAGCAATCAAAATGCCGACGTGTTTTGCAGATTTAGCAAAGACTGGCAAAGATGATGATCTTTGATTCACTGGAAAACAAAATAAGTATGTGAGATTCTTTCTAATAATCTCCACTGCTTAATGAGCTCTGGAGACTTGCCGAAGAACTAGGCAAGCATTCAAGCCTCGTGTCTCCGATTCCTTTTTAGTGATGCAGTTTTCATGTTTTAGAGAGTATGCTGAATTGAGAAAAATAGCCAGTGGGTAGCACCACACGAGTCTCCCCCTGCTAGAAGCGTATGTGTGAAACAGTGGAAAAGCATTAGATCTGGGGCTTAAATTGGTTCCAGGGGCCACGTCTTTCCCCCACCCCTCAGTGGGTAGTGGGCTTCTTAATATCAGGGGCCCTGCCCGGCTGGGCTTGGAGTTACCGGCTTAAGTGCAGTGCTGGATTGTATGCAGCAGGTGCTCATTGTTGTGTGTTGAATGGATATGTTAGTGAATTGCTATGGGAACCGGAACCGCTAACCTTGAGTATAATCAGTCAAACTTGCAGAAAAGTTGAAAACTTGTACCCTTCACCAGGATTCAATCGAACATTGTGCCATATTTGATTCTTCTCTCTGTATGACTGTATCTACATCTATCTGCTGTAAACACGCATATGTGTCATTCGAAAGTAAGTTTCAACTATTCTGGCATTTCACAAAGTCCCGATTAACAATGATTTTAACTACATAATATCCACTCTATGTTCATATTTCCTCAACCGTCCTAAGCATGTGTTTTACAGCTATTTTTCAGAATCCAGGATCCGATTCGGGTCCATACGCTGAGTTTGGTTGTCATGTCTCTAGTTCTTTTGACTAGAACAGTCCTTTTCTTTAGAGTTTGTTCTTTTTCTTTTCCAGGACATTAACTTTTGAAGCTTGCAGGCCATTGTCTTGTAGAACGTCCCCCATTCTGGGCTCATCTTACTGGGTCACTGTGGCGTTTGTATGTTCTTCCACCCCTGTATTTCCTCCGAACTGGAGGTTGGGTCTAGAGGCTTCGTTAGAGTTTTTGGCGAAATGCCACTTCATAGGTCGGAGACTCTGTGTGGCATCAGGAAGGCCGCCGCACTGGGCTGGGCCGCCGTTGGTCATCTGATCATTTGCTTAAGGTGGTGACCGCAAGATGGCTCCATGTTCAGGCCCCATTTGTTGGGTCATACGTTGGTATGAATATCTTCTTTTCTAGCGATTTCACTCAGTGAGTCTAGCTCGAATCCATTATTGTGCCTGAGTTGCAAAATGGAGCCGTTCCTTTCGCATTGCACCCCAGAGCTGGGGCTATGATGGAGGGACGCGCTTCTCCGCCACCAACCCCCACCCGCTTGGGAAAGTTCTCTCAACTCTCTGAACCTCTTTGTCTTTGGGGAGATTGATCTCAGCCCTCAGAGATGTTGCAAGACTCAGTGAGGCAAAGTACAGTTTATAAACTGTAACATCCTGTCTTTATTTCTGCAAACTTGAGAGACTCACTTCAGATGCAAGCTGATCGGGCTGGCTGCTTGCGCATAGAAGTCCCTGAAAACTCAACATGGAACAAGCGTCCTTTGAATGAATGAGTGAGCACCCAAAACACAGGTACCCAAAAGGAAGAGTAATAAATTAACATTGGGGGAAACTGTATTATATATAGATAAAACTTTACCCTCTTCATCAAATGAAAAAAAAAAAAGTTATTTCTTGAAATTTCATCTGTCCACATCGGCTGCACCATTCCAGGCTTTGGCTGCCCTGACATCGAAGCCAGAGAATATGGAGAGACTCCAGGACGCTCACTGCTGTGCCCGTATTTCTTAAAGTGTTGACATCTCTCTCCACTCTGCTTGTTAGTATTTATTTTTCAGAGTACTCTGATAGCTATTTTATATATTTTTCCTGGGTTTTTAGTTGTAGTCATTTGGAAAGATAGGGTCACGTATACCTTCCAGCCAGAATCAAAGCCTATGCAATTATTTTTCATGACTGTGTAATATTTTACCAAGCACATGTCATGATTCTTTGAAACATTTTCCTTAGACTTTAGATCATTTCTATTTGTTTTCATTCTCATAAATAAGCTGCTGTGATATCTTGTTCTGTATTGAGAATGACTGTCTTAATAGACATGCAGGAGTGGAAATGCTGAGCTGAGTAATAGAAACATTTTTTGCCCCACGCTTCAGTCTGTCTGAAATGCTCTGTCTCAGATTTTCCTGAAAATGGGTCCTCATTGTAATTCAACTTGACATTAAAATGTCACCTCTTCAAGGAGGCCCCTCTTTCCGCCACCGCCTGCCATATGCTCTCGATCACTCACTCTGTTCTAATTTCTTCCTGGCTCATATGTCTATATGAAGTTGTCTTTGTTTGTTCTTTGACTGTTGGATGCGTGTTCCTAAAATAATGCCATTCTTTCCGGTACAGGGATCTGTCTCCCTCATTCACCACTGTATCCCTAGCACCAGTGTAGTGCCTGGCACATAGTAGATGCTCAGTAAATATTTTTGAACAAATGATATAGCATGGTGTTTAAGCATATGTGTTCTTAGTCAGCATGTCTGGGTTTGAACCCTGACATAGACGTCAAAATATTGTTGACGGGTGCAAAGGATAATGCGTGAAATGCTCTGTGCCTGGGGTAGGGTGAGCGTTCATTGGCTCTTAGCTCTTACTGAGCTATCATCAAATTGCTACTTCTGTAACATGGAGCTAGTAATACTTCCCCCGCTTCAATGTACAAAAAGAGAATGTTACCGAGAGCACATTGGGTAGCGAGGTAGCCATTCAAATCTGAGTCCTTATGTCTGTTATTATGCGTACGAAATAGCAAGACAGTTTCAAATGGCTTTCGAAGCCCATTACAGCCCTACAGCCCTCTGCCAGGAGTGGCAGGGAAAACAAAGGTCTGTCTGCGGGCTCTCTCCAGCTCCCCAATGTCTTTGCAATGTTTCATTTTGAAGGAAAGTATTGAAAAATAAGTCCAGGCTGTGTGTAAGAAATGACTGTGTAATTTAATTATTTTAATGACATTAAAAATGTTAGTCACTGTGTGTGACTCTCCTTCCTGTGGCTCAGCACATCAAAGAGGACCCTTAATTAGAAACGGAACAAAGGACCTTTTCCATGGGCTTCTCTGGGGACATCTTCCAGGGAGACTCACGAACGGTCTGACTGTTTCGGCATCCGGTGGTCGCATTCATCTAGTTCATCTCCCACCTTCTCCCTCTCTGCCTCAAGCTCTTTCCGAATGTCTGCGCCTCCGCCCAGCCTCGCTCCACTTCAGGAAAGCCAGGCTCAGCCTCCCCTCCCCGCCGGCCCTCTCCTGGCCTCCCTCCTGCCTCTGTGTCTCCATCTGCCCTTCTCTCCACCCGCTTTTCTCCCCGCTGCTCCACCTGTCAGACCACAGTCAGAAAGAAGGCAGCTTGGGCAAGACAGCTGGAAGGGACCCCTGGGAAAATTTAATCAGATCAAAACGGCAAACAGGGATGCCTGCTGTACGTCAGGCTCTGAGCTGAGGGAGGACAGAGACCAAAGGTCCCTGCTGGAAGGAGCTTCTGAGCTGAT
>NW_024344377.1:506665-523300 GCF_902729225.1 Pteropus medius
GCACACACGCTAAGTTTAGCAGTTGGAGAGAGTTTAAGGCTGTCTGAGGAAAATGGCCAAGTAACTGTAGGGAAAGGAACTCCCACTGGACTGTGGGAAGGAGCAGTCCCTGCTCCACCTAGCTGGGGCATCTGGGAAGCGCGCGCACACGTGTGTGTGTGTGTGTGCGTGTGTGTGTGTGTGTGTGTGTATGCACACACACACTGAACTGTGTGACTCAGTGGCTTGGCTGTCACAGTCTTACAGATCTAGACATGGAAGCCAAGAATAATCCAGAGTCTGGTCTAATTACTAGTTCGTCGGTACAGTGGGCCCTCTACCCAGGACCCCTGCACTTCTCACCGGGGTCACACCTCCTTCCCTGCCTTTACCCAGCCAACCCTGTCGCACAAATAATGGCATTTTGCCCCCACCCCTCAGGTACAATTCAAGCTCAACAGTGGCCAACGCAGTGCTGCCAGGCTGGAAAGATGGTCTCCCCTGCTGCCGAAATCTGGATGGGCACAAGAGCAGAGCGAGCCTTATGCCAAGTGCCACGGGATCCACGAGCTCCCAGAGCTGGTGCTGGCTTCTCAGAGAGCATGGATGGAAGTCTGGTCCCTGTGCTTGAGAAGACCCTTGTTTTCAGCAGCAGAAACCTGCTCCAGGTCAGGAGGGGGTTTTGCTGGCAGACTCCAGAAGTCTGCAGCGGAACTCCAGGGCTGGGGGTGCACACCAGCTTCCAGCTTCCGGAACTGGAGGTAGGACATTTGGAGGACATTTGCTCTGTCTCTTTCTGTCTTCTTTCTGCTTAGCCTTTCAAATAATACTTATCGAGCGTCTACTGTGGACAGACTCTGAGATACAGTGACAGTCAGTCAGACAGTCCCTGTCCTCAGGGAGCTGCAGACCAGCAAGAAAAGTTGGTGTTGCACAAGATGACAAGCTGCTGAAACATGACTGGTATACGAAGTGCCAGGACAGAGACAGGCAGGTGGCCAGGGAGGGTGTGAGACTGAGAGGAAGGCTGATTTTGGATAGAGAGGTCGCGGGGGTGCAGGGGAGGGAAGTCTCCTCAGGAGGATGATGTGCAGAGTGAGATGCGAGAGACAGTCATGCTTGGCCACGTGGAGTCCACGGCTGACCTTGGCGAGAGTCACCTTGATGTTCAGTTTGACCTTACTCACTTTCCCTGCTTCTCAGTCCAGGGGGGAAGCGGAGACCCCCTCCCAACATGCAGCGTCCATACAGGACAAGCCGCCAGTGGACACCGACTGGCTGTCCCTCACGCTGAACTCCAAATCCTCAAGGGAGGGGGTGCGGTGGTCACCCCAGCTCCATCAGGTGTGGCCTGGGGTGGGGACTTGCGTATGTAGCATGAGCTGAGGCAGCTCCTGGCTTCCAGAGCATGGAGGATGCTGCCTCCTGGGCTGGACGGACACTTGGAAGGATGCCCGCGGTATCCCCTTACGCGGTCGGTTTATGGCATCTTCCGGAGCTTTGTCTGTGCGGACCTGGAGCTGCTGGTCACCATGGAAACAGAAACTTCGCTCACCGCTTTTCCGTCTCTGTTTCGCTCCTCCTCTCATTTTCCTTTCCTTCCGTCCTCATGGCCGTTTGCTCTCTTCCTTCTGCTTCTCTTCCTCTACTCTTTTGTTCCTCGTTTTTGACCTCGCTTGCCCTGATTTCCTCAACTGCGTGATTTTCGTTCCATCACACCTAGCTCTGTTAGCCGCCTTCCATTCCTCACGTGGGGATGAGGAGGTGAGTGCACGTCTGTTCATTTAGAGAAATGCGCACAGCCACCTCTGCGCACAGCCACATTCGCGATGCCAGAGCCTCACCGCCCTTCCCCACGCCAGTGCCACCCAGAGGAGAGCCGGGACGTGAACGGGGCGCGGGGAAGGGGTGCTCTAACCTGGAGTCCGGGGTTTTCCTTTAGATGATCCCGAGACCCCGCGTTTTGATAAGGCCGTTCTTCTTCGGCGTATGTGCATGTAACTTAAAAGATCCAGGCTGTGATTGTTCTTATCTTAATAAGCACAGCTGTCAGTCACGTGCAGGGTACAAAAAACTCCGCTGTGCATACTTTACACACACAACCAATTCAGATTCTTCCAAGATGCCTCCGCCAAACTCCACGAAGAGAGCCCACAGCCAGTTTGAGTAGGGACTCTGTCGATTTAGAGCTCTTCATGGCTCAGAGCCTGGGGATCCGCCTCCATCGCTTGGCGGGCTTCCAGCTCCCGACCGCCCGCCACTGGGTGCTGGGCCACCGGCCAGTCGGCCAGGGGTGTGGCGATGGAGGAGGAGATGCTGGCCAGCGGCGGCAGCTTCTTTGTGACCTGTAGAGCTAGCTGGCAAGTGAAACAGCGGCAACAAAATCATCCAAGTGGCTATTTGACTTCAGAGAGACGAAAACAGCTAGACGATCGACTGGACTGAGGATATTTTAAAAAATAATGACTCAGGGGAGTCAACATGGCAAGAGTGCGTTGTTTACAAGGCCTCCCCTCTCTCCTTCTCTCGGAATGAGTTTCGGGCCGCCTGTCACAGCTGGACCGGGTTGGGAGGGTGGGTGGTCGGAGGTCGCGCTCCCGAGCCCTGGCAGGGATCCCCGAAGTGCTGAGCCTGGAGGTGAGTGCTCCCGAACAAGCGCTGGCCTTCAGCCCGTTCCCTCCTGGTCCCCTTGGGGACTGCGTCAGAGGGACTCTGATCTGGGCTCAGGAGCAGTGCCAGAGGTCAGCCTCTGAGACCTTCGCATGACCTGGGCGGAGGAGCCTCGGTTTCCTGAGCCGTGCAGTGGGGAGAAGCCCTCCCTGGCGGGGCTGCCGCAGGGTTACAGGAGACGGTGTGGGTAGAGCAGCCGGCTCGCCGTGGCTGTGCAGTGACAGCGGAGGCCCGCGATGCTCTGGGGATGACTTGGCCTTCACGGCGACCTGGCGGGTGCCTCATGGGACCTTCCGGACTTGCTCCCTGTGCATCTCTCCAGCCTCCCCTCTCTCCTTCTCTCTGTTTTAGCTCTCCGCGGACAGGACTGAAGCTCTGCGCCCAGTGACTCCTCGCACCGGCCGTGCGAGCTAGGGAGGTGCCCGGGGCTGTACCCACAGATGGCAAGAAGGTTGCTGCAACCCTGGCGGGCCTGAAACATGGAAGTGGGGTCCACCTCTTCTGGAGGCATCTTGATTTTCATGTGACGAGCTCCAGGCCAACACCACGGAGGGACTAAATCTTGGCGTGTGAGATTGTGGTGGGGAGACCCCGTGGCCCTCCGGGGTGGTGCCATTCCTGGACATTGGGGAAGCCCCAAACCTTCCCTTCCATTGTGGAGAATGTGACAGGGCGAGGAGCGCGGGAGGGTCGTTCACCCATCTCTTGCCTTCTGTGGCTTATTTTAAACGAAACCAGAATGACGTCTTGAAAGCTGTTCCATAGGGAGTTTTTCCTGGCTTTCCGTTAGAGTCACACTTTAGACATTGAAGACTGACTGTCAATCTCTGTATTCGGGGATGTATCTAAAGAGATCGTCATGTGCGATGGAAAGAGAAATATTCTGGAGGCTTTGAATAGCCCAGCAATGAAGCATCATTGTATATCAGCAGCCCCGGACAAAGATATTTAGAAGCAAATGAATAGAGGGGAACAGGTGACAAATGACAGGTACAGAAACTTCAGTTTGTCACATATTACTATACAGAACATAAAGTATATAGCTGTTTATTTAACTTTATTTACCACAGATTCTGTACGCTGGCAAAGGATGTTCTTTAGAAAAAGTTAAGCCGAGTGTGGACTGAAGTCTGAATTTATGTAAACATAGTGTTTGGGATGTGCAACGACCTTGCCAAGGGCAAGTCTTACCCGCACACCCAGAAGACCTGCCACAGGTAGGACGTGGGCCAGAGGGATGCTCCTGCGTGAGGCCGATGGCAGGTGCGCCTGAGCACAGCAGAAGCCTCGAAACTGCAACTTCAAATACAGAAGCCTCTTAAAACGTAGTCGATACAGTAGGTTATAATAAAACGTTCACTAAAATCTAGTGAGAGTTAAAAATGAACTTTGTTGCTTTTTTTTTTTTTGCTGTTATTGTTTTAAATCTCCTTTTAAAATTAAAGTTGTATATACTTTGTATGGTACTATGATGCTGGGTACATGTCACCACACATGTGTCCAAACCTGTAGAATGTACAATGACCAAGAGGGAACCCTAAGGTGAACTGTGGCCTTTGGGTGGTAATGATGTGTCAGTGCAGGCTCATCAGTTGTAACAAAGGGGCCACTCTGGTGGGGGAACTTGATAATGGGGGAGGCTGCGTCTGCGGGAGAAGGGATCATACGAGAAATTTCTGTGACTTCGTGATTTTGCTGTGAGCCTAAAATCGCTCTAAAAAGGCCTTTAATTTAAAAAAATTCAGGTACAACGTTCATATAGTGAAATAGATATTACGTGTGTAGTTGACAGAGTTGTAGCAAATCTATGACCAGCACCCAAAGAAGGATACGGGACACTTCTGTCACGGCAGAAAGTTCCTGGGCACCTTTTGCAGTCAGTAATTTCACGGCTGTTTAAACTCTCAATCAAGCCTGAACATGTGGACAGGTTCTGCCCAACTCCAGCTGTTCTGGATGATTCTGCTTGGTTGTCTGGTCCCTGTACAGCTGTCCCTGGTACCCAAGGCAGAGGGACCAGGTGGCCCTGCTCCCCACTCCCATCCCCTTCCCCAGTCCTCCTCATGAGGGGGTCCTTATTTGCATCTCTGTCTCCCCACTAGGCTTCAGGCTGTCATTACTCTCTGGCCTTAGCAGGTATCCAGCCCCGTGTTTGTTGATTGAATGAGTGACCGAGCGGAGAGATTAGCAGGGAACTGGGCTCATCGGCACGCGGGATGGTTCCCGCACTGGGCCTTAGCGGGTGTCCCTTGTGGAACAGCTGCTTGCTCAAGCTGCAGCCTTGGAATCGAAACCCTCTCGCCTGCCAGTCGTTCTCCATCCTGCGTGCCCCGCCCCAGCCCCCAACCGCGTCCCGTCCTCCTCCCTCTCCCACCTATGGCCCCTGCAGCAAATCCTACTGGATCTGCCCCAACAGCCGGCTTGAATCCGCCCCTTTTTTCCTTCCCCACGACTCCATCCTCAGTCCAAACCCCACCACCCTCACGTGGCCCCCAGACTGGTTCCCCCACACATCTGTGCTTTCACCCAAATCCCTTGTCCTCCCCAAAATGACCTTTCCCATGTCCCTCCACTATTTAAAGTCTCCCAGAGATCCCCACTGAACTTCACACGAATCCCAGACTGCTTCTGCTGACCTAGACCCCGACTTTACGCCTGCCAAGCCTCCTGCTGCTCTCAGAGGTCAGGCCTCACAGGCCTCTCTGTCACTTGAGCCTGTCCACCTCTTTCTCACATGGGAGCAGGGCCGGTCACTTGCGGTGACCTTTGCACTCTCTCTGGATTGCTTCTCCCTCAGCTGAGCATGTGGTCGGCTCCTTCTCGAGTGTGAGGGTCTCAGCTGAGGCTCCTTCACGGAGGGCTTCCCTGCCTGCACTATTCCCAGTGGACCCAGAGAATTCCCCCCTTCCCCATCACAGCACCTGTTCCTCCCTCTCTTCCTCGTCCGTCTCCACCTCTTCTCATTTCCCCTCTGCCTTTCTTTTCCTTTTTAAGGATTTATCCAAAGCCGTATGTGCTTGTGGATGTCCTTGTTTCGTTGTTTAACCCCTCCCCCATAAGGGCAGTGGAGACGCCTTCCATGGACGTCCCTGTGGGCCCCAGGCCCTCTCAGGGGCCGGTCCCTCTCTTGGCAAAAAGCAGAGGCCCGCGAACTATTTCTGAGTGTGCAGATGAACCTACGGGAGGGTCTCTGATTCTGTGATGAGAACAATGGAAGAAACATTTAAAAAGTCATTCTCCAGGTGTGTCGCCACTGGTGGGGGCCCTTTGCGGATTCCTAAGAGAAAAGTGGACAGCGATGGCTCTGCGTCTGTCACCCAGTGGTTTGTGGCAGCATCAGGGTGGGCTGTAGGGTGGGGGGCTTGCGGTGGCACTGTCCTCTCTCTGTGGCACGGGGCAGGTGAGGACAAAGCAGGTACCCTGACTCTGATGCCTGCTGCGTGTGTGGTCCAGCCCAAGCAAATGCGTTTCCACGATAACATTGTATAAAGCACAGACATCTGAGGAGGAAAAATGTCTGACGTGAATAATAATCTCTCTTCTAATTACAGAAAGCTGTGTGGCTTGAAAGGCGATGGTTTTTCATCAGGAGGCCTCTAAATACAGTCACGGGGATTTGAACCGCCCCCTTCCGTGTCAGCCTGAATGTTAATGACGTTAGCGAATCACTGCGGCAGTGGGAACAGGTATCTCGACCACCGGGCGCAGCTTCTCACGACCGCCTCCTTGTTTTACTGAGGGAGCCTCCTGGAAATGCAGAAAACAGAGACACGCACAGCACACACCTTTCCGGTGCTTCGCAGGTGCCTCTCGGCATGAAGTTCATTGCGCCCACCATGTAGGGCTAGAAACTCGGGACTCCTTTAGATGAACTCCAGGTGGGGAGCAGACGCCCATAGGGCAGCTGCCCGGCAGTCGGAAACTCAGCCAGAGGACAGGGCTGGGCGCTGCAGGGGAGGCAGCAGCATGGAGCACGGGACGGGCCGACTCCCAGTCCCTCCCCGTGCCTCATGGGGGCTGCTTCCCATCATTCTGGCCTTTGATGGTGTGGGACCCTGCTTCTCTCTCTCCTTCTAGAAAATGCATGGGAATGGCGTGAATCCCGAGGAAACGCGAGATGTTTCCTGCATAGATTCCTTATCTTTGAATGGTCCCTAGGTCTTGCAAAGTCAAGTTAGGGAGAATTTAGGGCCATAGGGCAAAATGTAGTATTTTCTTCTTATTATTTTCTAGGCTTGGCATTCCACCGTGGGGAATTTGTAGTGTGATTTTTATGACACGTTGCAGCTTCTGGATTGAATTTAAACTTTATTCCGATATCGTGCACACATGCCCAGAGGCTCAGAGGCAGCTGGATGAGGCTGACATGATTTATAACAGGGCTGTTTGGGGAGTGGCGATCTGGCAGGCCCCTCGAGATCCTGCGTCTGGAAGACCAGGTGCTGCATCTGCTCGGTGGGGAGGCTGCCGCGGGCAGCCGTGGGGCTAAGCCAGGCTCGGCTTAGCATCAGCCCGCCCTTTGCGTGGCATTTCCAGTTTGCGAAGCACCCATTCCATCTCTCTTCTGAGCCGGGAGGCGTTTGTGTCCCGTTTTATAGATGAGGAAACTGAGGCTCCATAACACTAAACGATGAGGTTAGCACAAGTTCTGCCTATGTTCCCCTTTCGTTCATGTTTCTGGGGAAGCTTCTGGTTTGAAATACCTCTGGAGTCGTGGGCGTTGGAGACGATGCAGGTGGAGGTCGCTGGGTGGGGTGCGGAGTGGGTGGTGCTTCCTGGACTTGGCGAGGCCGTTCCTGGTGGTGGGATGTGCGTGAGCAAGGTGAGTGGGGTCATGAGGACGGTGTGACCTCACTCCTGTACCCGGACATCATCGGGGAGTGAAGAGGAGGGCATTGGGAGGTGAGGCTTGGAGAGCTCACACGGACCCCGGGCTTTGGGTGCTGTCTTCCGGGTGGCTGGGGAGCCCTGAGGGCTATGAGCTTATCCATGGATGGGGACAGAGAAGGCCCAGTTTCAGGGCACGTAGGAGAATGGAGTGGGGTGAGCTTGGGTGGGAGGCAGGGAGGCAGTGAAATGAGAGAAGTCACTGGCAGAGGGGGCCGTGATCCTGCCGAGGGGTGACTTGACACCAGGGTCACAGAGGGGAGAAGGGGATAATTGGGTGAGAAGGAGGAGGAGCCGTGAATGGGACGGCAAAGCAGGCGAGAAGCAATTGGGCCTGGGGGCCACAGAGGTCTGAAACTTGATGTGTTGGGTTCGATCATCTCTTGGTCGTGGTCACCAGCATCCTCTGCCCTGGACCAAAAGCTTCAGGGATGCGGTCGTTGTGCATCAGAGGTCCGGGACTGAAGAAGGAGGGAGCCTCAGGGTCACCTGCCCGACCGCCTAGTTTGCAGATGGCAACTGAGAGTCTGAAAGGCTGAAGCACAGAGAGTGACTCGCTGGAACCAGAGTGACTCTGGTCCAGGGCTCTGTCCCCAAACTGCTCTCTCTGGAACCACAGCTGCATCATCAAGTTCACACCATCCTTACATCTGGAGACGCTTGGCTGCAAACGGCTCAGCTCCCAGGCCGTGCTGTGCCCCTCAGTCCTTTCTCTCGTTCCCTCTTTGCCTTTGTCGAAAGGTGCGTGTCGCTGCTCGTGCCCGTCAGAAATAGCCTCGCCATGGGCAGCACGGTGCCCTTGCAAAGCAGGTGCCCTCCTCTCGGTTTGCGTCCCTGCCTCCTGCCTGGCCCAGAGCACGGTCACGGGGCGTAGTCACTGGGACTCCAGCTTCCCCTTGCAGGAAGGAAGGAGCGAGGGGTGGGGGCGTTAACCCTGGGTGCTCCAGTGGGTGGGTGGAGCAGGGACTTGGGCAGGTGCCACAAGTGGAAGGAAGCGTCAGACAGATGGCTGCAGAGGGCGAAACCCAGTGTGGCCAGGGGAGGGGTTCATGAATGAAACAAGTGGGGTGGATTTGGAAACGTAGGATAAGGCCAGAGTTGGGGAGAGCCCAAGCCAGGCTTTACCGACCTCTCATCCCATGGTAGGTATTGTGCCAGGTGTGGTCACACCTTAGTGAATAAGACATATGAGGTTGGCAGTGGGGTCGATCATACAACTTAGCCCCTTGCATGGCGAGACCCTGTTCTGAGCAATTTACCTATATCGACTCATTTATTCCCCACAAGTCTGTGAGGTAGAAATTATTATCATCCCCATTTTTCAGATGAAGACACTGAGGCACAGAGAGGTGAGGTGACCTGCTCCAGGACCCGGCTGCCGAGTGAGTGAGCTAGAATCTGAACTCAAATGTCTGATCCCGGAGCCCCCCCCCCGCCCCCGCCCCCTCACTGAAACAGCCTGGCCCTTACTTACGCGAGCATCAGAGCAATTGGAAAAAGAATGACCAAGTGTGGCAGGCACCGTGAGGGGACAGAACCGGCTGCAGAGGCAGGAAGTGAGGGCAGAAGGGTGAGTCCTCCTTGAGATAGAACTGTCCAGAAAGGGCTCTCCAAGGTCACGACGTTTCACCTGAGACCGGAAAGGGTGAAAGGGATTTTTATTGATGGAACTAATACCCGAGGTTTCCTTTGAAAATGAAAAGATTGCGTATTGATTTTAATTGTTGTTATGCTACTTTTACTTCTCATAAGTTTCATTTTTTCTTCCCCCAAAAAGGGAGCTGAGGTGGGGAAAACTTACCCGGGTGGGGACTAACCTGGGAGGAGTAGGGCCTGAACAGGTGAGCCACGCCACAGGCTGAGAGTTTCTCCCCCAAAAATCTCCGATTTTTGTCAGCTACAGCTATGCCTGGCAAATCTTATTTAATTTGGATCTCTGGGGTGTTTAAAAAATTAATTGGTTTGGCTCCAGCTTTTCTTCCTCTGAGAATGAGACCCATTGTAGAATGTGAAGCGGCTATGCCGATTGGGGACCGCTCTCTGCACACTGCCAAGTCCCCTCCCCCTGCCCGGGAGTTCCGTGGCTGGGGTGGGAAAGAGCGTACCCCAGTCTCGTGGGAGTGGCGGGGCCTTCTTCCTCACATTGTGACCCATCCCTGGGAGGGCCTCACCGATGTCAGGGAGGGACCTGAGGCCTGGCCAGTGATAAAGGCAGCGGGACAGGTCAAGGGGGTGCCCCAGATCTCAGGCTTGACCAAAGGCCATGAGGGGCCACTTGGAGGAAAATGCAGTCCAGAGTGTGTGGACTTTGAAAGTCATTTTCGTGTATGACTGTTTATTGAGCACCTACTGTGTGCCAGGCACTGGGATAGGCCCTGAAGGGGCTACTGAGAGAAACTGGGCTTGGATTCTGCTCTCGAGGTCTTTCCATGCAGCTGGTCAGCTTTTATTGAGCTCCTTTTGCATACAGGAGAGATGCCGACTGCTCTGCAGTGTTCTCCCTCCTGGAGGAATTGACGGAGGGGTCTGCCAGATCGCCACTCCCGAGCCAGCACGCAACGTCCTGAGGGCCGTGGGAGCCACGTGCAGGGTGCCGTGGGAGCCCAGGAGGGTGGGGACAGAGGGCCTCTCCTAAGTGTAGTCACGGAGGACTTCCCCAGGAAGAGGCGGCAGAGCTAGACCTCGAAGTGCAAGCAGGAGTTTGCCAGGAGAAGGGCTGGTGAAAACAGTGTGTGCGAAAGCAGGGCGTGTCATGGGGGTGGTGGTAACCGTGGCATGGTAAGGAGTGAAGGGCATGGTGTGGAGGTCACCTTTCTCCATCAGGCAGTAACGAGTGTGCACCTCGCTCCGCTAGGACAAGACAATAACCACAACGTGCAAACTTAACTGAGTGCTCGCTACGCGCCCAGCTCTATACTAAGCAGTTATGTGCATAACTGTATTCGATTCTCACTGCAATGCTCTGTTAGGTCAGGATGGGATTCTCCTATTCCACAGATGTGTAAACTGAGACCAGAGTGATGTACTCAGTCTCTGCTCCAGGCTGACGGCTCAGTGAGGGCTGCAGTCACCAGGAGAGGTCCTGAAGGCTCTGATGGACAACCTGCCATGTCCCCAGATGGGCCACTCCTGGTTCAGTAAGTACCAGGAGGCTGTTTATATTTTAGAATATAAAATTGAAACACCTCGATGTTTAACGCGCCTCGGCCCCACTTCCCAGATGGAGGATGGAATCAGTGCAAACACTTGCTTTCTGTTTTATCCACTGCAGTTTCAAAGCTTAGGTTTAAAATGATGTAAGAGTTTGATCCAGGTGGTTACCGTGGTTGCCAGTTTGGGTTGGATAGACAAAGCACTGGATTTTTGTCCCTGAGAGGAAGCCTCCTTAGAAATAGAAATGGATTCTTAGCTACAGAACTTATAACTGGATGTGACAACTTCTCTTCTTTTGCACACGGAAGGGAAAACATGCTTGGCTGGAAGGGAAAGGAAGTGTTTGCTGCTCCCCAAAGCTCCCATCTCTTATACCTGAGCCCCTCAAAGCCGGCTGCGTTTCAGCCTGGGATTGACAACGTGGAGGTAGAGGTCAGTGAAACCCAGGTGTGAAGGAAGGAGGCCAAGACGTTTTTAAAAATTGCATTTCCTGGTCGTTTAAAAATTATATTTCCTGAGGACATATAGAATTAAATTAAATTTAAAAAATGCTACGCCTCTGCTCGGTGTTGTGATTGTGATCAGGTGACTGTGGCGTGACAATGGGGCTTTGCTTTTCTTACTGTGAAGGGTGTTTATGTGCTGAGGTCCCTAGGGCATTGAGTCCTTCATGCAAATAGTGATTTCATGAAGGTGACCTCTTCTTTTTCGGGCTTCATGCTTGTGTGACCATGGGAGCAGCTCCAGAATGTGTAAATTCGGGGAACTCCGATCCTAACAATCCCATTGGAAGAAAGGGCTAGAGAGTTCCTGGGTGCTAAAGCCCCTCCCCACCCAGATCCCTCTGTGACCATCACTGGGGGCCGTGCCGGCCCTTACCCTGCACCCTAAGTGTGTTGGGGGCCGTGTGGTGAGCCGGAACTTCTTGGGGCCTGAGACCGTCACCTACCTGATGGACGCAGATGTGGAGCCAATCGATCAGAGGTGCAACCCCCGATTCAGTCGCTTGTTCAACGGTGACCTTCGGCAAGTGCCTTTACTTCTGGTCTCCTCGGCGGAATCACCCTCCCCTGACAAGATCTTGAGAGGATTGCGCCGGTCAGGGGCCCAGCAGGGCCAGAAGCTCACGCGGATGAGCGGGCGTGATGAATGACGCCCGGAAGCGTGGGCAGGACAAAGGGAGAACGCTGGGACCAGGGACAGCAGCCTTAGGCCTGCAGGAGGGCGTTAGTGCTCATCAGCGGCAGAACTGGACCTGAGGGGTGGGGGGTGGGGCTTCAGGGCAGCACAGAGAGGCAGCCACCACCAGGAACTCTGGGGCAAAGCGGAGGCACGTGGAAGGGAAGACGTACCCAGATCTCTCTCTCTCTCCCACCCTCCTATCTCCTGCTGGCACCTGTCTTTGACCATTCGCAATCAGACGCCAGAGGGCAAGTATACTCAGGCCACAAGGGTCAACCTTCAGGACGTAGATGGCCGAGAGGGATGGAGATCCGCAGGTGTGGAAACAGAGAAAAACTAGCACAGAGGTTAGATGCGATCCTAGCTGGGGATTCTCCTGCACATAGTAGGTGCCCAAGAATGCTGGATCTCCGGGGTGCTGAACAGCCTCTGGCCACTGTGAGTTCACCGTCTCCCCACGCGTCCGTGGGCGCGATTTCGTAACAGTTTTCATGACAGCATCTTATTGTTTACAAATGAAGCCGGTTTCCCCAGGTCAACCTGAAAATGAAATCTCAGTGTGGGGGCGACAGCGCGGGGGGAGCTGATTCGCAGGGGCTGGGGGCACAGGCTAAGAATAAGGCTTGTCAAAAAGGCGCCGAATCCGCCGAGCACAGGAGTAAGAACAAACGTGTTGAAATTAAATGTGAAATGGGTAATTATGTGGTAATGAGATTGAGGACATTACAAAGGACATTGCCATTTAAACCAGCACATCCCAACAGAATAATGAACGGGAAAAACCCTCCAGCTTCGTAGTTATAATCATAGTTGCCATAACAACTTAGTATCTCTCTCCGTGAGCATCTATCTCGAGACTATATTTTTAGCAATGACTGTGCCGGAGCATGTATTTTTCTTTATATAGCAGCTAATTTTTCAAATTACCAACCTTAAAAAAAAAAAAAAAAAAACCATTCCATTTTCATTCTCTCTGAGTGTAAAAGTCTCAGGGATAATTAGGGAAATGAGCAGGTGTGAAAGTCCCTTATGAAAAATGCTATAAAAGTATTAGTGTCTTGACAACATTTGTTTTGACAAAATGTTCTCTGGACCTGTAACACTGTATTGTTCCTTGTCACCCAGCTTCGCATAAATCTCTGTGGGCCTCATAAATATTTGAAAAGTTATTATCTATGTAAGGTGTTCAAGGATTATTTGACAAGTACGGATTTAGGTCTAGTAATAGAAATTAGTTTAACAGAATCCTGAGTGTCAGGAATGGAGGAATGAATAAACATTGGTTAACCTTGCTTAACAGAAATGCACATAGCAGATTCCCAGCAGAAGCAAACAACAGGTTGACTTTAAAGAGTATCGTTTGAAGGACTCAGAAACCAGGAAGGATTCGGAACTGCCATTTTGGTTTTCAGATTTGCCCCAGCTTCTATGCCCAGCTGGAGGGTTTGGTTTTATAGCACGGCTAATGTCCAAGAAAAGTTAGCACCCTACCAAGCTCCACTTCCGCTCCCAGGAGAGGCTGATAGTCCTTTGTCAGGGTCCCAGATCTAAGTTAAACAAACCGGTTATTAGGTTGAGAACAGAAAGCTCAGAAAGAGGCACTCTTTGCAGAGGCCGTGAAAACTCCTGGCCAAGCTGAGTCATGCATCAAGGATTTATTGAGAATTTTCTGTCTTTCTTGTTCTCAATTGCTTCTGTTAGCAGAGGCAGATTACAATAATCACGAAGAGCTTAGAAACACTGGGTCAGTGAAGAGCATGCCTTACCGTGGTTGTCCGTCGGTGAGCTTGGAGAACAAAGCACGTGTGGGACATGAGCCGAGGTCCTAGGAGGAAGGGCCAGGTTCACGTGAGATCGATAAGCACTTTGGGTTCTTCCGTAGAAGAGCAACATCATAAATGGATGTTTTAGGGAGAAAGCCGGTCGCTCCCCATACAGGGCGACAGCAAGTCATAGAGAGACCTGCTCTATGAGTAAGTGTTCCCATACCATGGCACGGGGCACTGAACAACGGCCCCGTGCCCAAACCACCCACGGGAACGGGGGAAGAGGTGAACTAAAGGATACGGAGAAACAGGACTTACTAATATATTATCCACGTGACAGTCAACGAGAGATGGTTCAGTCTTCGTCCGGGAAGCTAGAGAATGAGGAAATCTCTGGCAGAGAGGCAGAGTTCAGAAGCAGGATGAGGCTTGCAGACCAGGAAAGTCAGGTCGGCTTTGCTATCCTGTCTTCTTACACTCCCTGAACTCTGGCTGTGCCCTGCAAATTTCCAGGCGAGAGCCCCAGAGAGAGGGACTCAGAAGTGGACAGAGGCAGCCCAGGGACTGCGCAGCAGGCTGCTGCGTGTCGGGAGGCCTGGCATCTGTGCAATCAATTCTTCTTCTATCTATTCTGCTTGCTTTAATCATGTGTCTCTCCATGGAAAACAAACAAGCAGTAATAGGGAGACAGGGATCAGCGGAATTTGTCTCCTGATTCCAGGGACGGGTTCAGAATCACGCTGGGGTGGGACATTCTCTGAACAGTTACCAGACACAGCAGAGCAGGTGTATGTTAATTTCTACACTAAGTGGTGCCGGGAAACGAAAATGTTTTCAGAACTTTCATACTGCCTGATGGGAGCTCTTGGATAGAAGCAGAAGAGCAGGGGGTAGGGATGTCACTTTGTGTCTTTGTGGGGTAGGATGCTTTGTGTCCTTGGGTCTGGGCCTCGGTCTGCTCCTGTATGAAAGTGGAGGGAGAGGTTAGTGTCAAGTTTTCACCATATCAGAATTGCCTGAGGAGCTTCGTAGATGTGCCAGTGCTCAGTCCCAGCCCTCGGGAGAGTCTGTAGGTCTGGGGGGTGGGGGGCTGGCGTCTGTATGTTTCGCAAGTTCTGGGGTCTCCGATGGAGGTGGTGCAGGGCACAGCTCTGGCCTGGATGGTCTCCGAGGCTCTTTCTGGGATGCCGGGGGTCCTCTGCTTGTGCTTCACACGGCTAGCTGGAGCTTCTGGGTGTACCAGTGCTGCGAGAACCGCTTTCTGTCTCACCGGTGAAGGCCTGCGCTGGCCTGTTTTGTTGTCTGGGGTGCCTGGCTTCAGACGAGAGCATCGTGTGAGTGAGTCCTGGAGACACCAGCACCGAGGGTGAGCAGGCATCCAGAGCGGGTCATGGACCAGCCCAGCCCAGGCCAGGCCTGCATGGAGAGCTGTAGGAGGGGAAGGGCTGCCCTCCTCCCTCATTCTGGAGACCTCTGCTGGCTCTGGGTTCTGGAATGTCCTCAGGGGATGAGAGCCAGGTCCGAGGCCTGCTGGCCCTCAGTCACAGGGAGGGGCCCTGCCTCTGCTCTGGCCATTCTGCTTTGGCCTGCGGCCTGGGGGCCCAGAAGACCTGCCCCAAAGGATGGCCTGGTTAGGTGGCCTGTGTGGGGGCGATGAGAAAAAACGAGGTGGCGAATGGGGGAGGCCAGAGGCAGAGGGTGGCGGCTGTCCTGGCACAAGCACTGCCCACTGTGTGGGTTCAGAGGGGAGATGCGAGGGAACGGAAAGGCCTTGCCAGGGTGATCGGATTCAGCTCACTGACATCCTGGAATGGCAAGGTCCAAAGCGACTGGGGATGCGGTGGCCCAACCCAGGGTCGAGGGTCAGTCTGTCTGCGAGGCAGAATGGCCCCCAAAGACATCCCCACCGGAACCCGGGACCTGTGACTGTGTTAGGTTTCATGGCAAAGCGCACTTTGCAGCTGTGGTTGACGTTACCACCTTAAGAGAGGGGGTTATCGTGGGTGGTCTACTTTTAAGGGCCCCTCTACCCGCAGGGGCCCTTAAAAGTATTTCCCTAGCTGGAAGGGGGAGAGATGCGGCAGGCAGCGGGGAATTCAGAGAGACCTGAAGCAGCTGGGGGGCTCGGCACGGCACGTCCGTGCTGGCACTGAGATGTCGAGCCCACGAGTCAGGACCAGAGAGAGGCCGCTAGGAGCTCCTGGGAAGGCGTGAGAAGGAACTCGGCAGCCTGGCCAGGCCCACAGCCAGCACGAGTGCAACCACTTGGGGAACTGAGTTCAGCCAACGCCAGTGTGTCAGCCTGCGAGATTCTTCCCCAGAGGCTCCACTAGGAATGCAACCTGCTGACGCCCGAGTTTATTTAGCCTAGTGACACCTGCCCAGCCTTCTAACCTGCAGAGCTGTAAGATAATAAACACCTGTTGTTTTAAACCGCGGAATCAGTACTTTCTTACAGCAACAATAGAAAACGAAAGCAGGCTGGTACCCCCAACATCCCAGCCTGCAGGACCAACTCAAAGCTGTCCAAAGGCAGAAGGCACCTTCTCAGAAGGCAGCGAGCTCCTTCCCTGCCAGCCAAGGGCCCCGTGCCGGAAGCCTGTCCTTTGGATGCACCAAAAGTCGCAGGTGACTCCCAGGAAGGCAGCCTTAAGATGCCTCCACTTTCTCTTCCCAGTGCAAGAGTCATCAACTCGGACCCCAGCGGGAGTCCTCCAGGGGCACTAGGCCCCGCCCCCGCGGACACTACTCCTCAGAAAGCGGGCCACCTGGGGGCTCAGGAATGCCGTTCACGTTCCTGAAACAGGATCTGGGTCCAGGGAGAGGAAAGTTTGTTTGGCCAGAGGGAAACGCAGGTCTGGGGCGGAGGCCACGTTCCAGGCTCCGATCTGCTTTGAGACCTTGGGCGAAGCATTTGTCATAGCGAGTCGTTTCTCCAACCTGTAAAACGAAAGGACAGGACAAACGAATGGCCTTGAGCTTCCTTCCTCAAGGGAAC
>NW_024344377.1:523447-525024 GCF_902729225.1 Pteropus medius
GGGGAGGGGAGGGAAGGAGGAAGGGCGGGGCCGGCCCCCCTGCGTCCGCCCCGCGCCTGGCGCGCCCCTGCCCGCCCGCGGCCCGGCCCAGCCCAGCCCAGCCAGCCCAGCCAGCCCAGCCAGCCCGGCGGGCCGGTCACACGAGCGGCCGGCCGGCCTCCTGCAGCGCCCCGCGCCCCTGCCCCGCGACGCCGTCTGTGCCCGCCGCCGGCCGCCTGGACCCTGCCCAGGGCGCGGGGCGGAGCGGGCATGGCTCGCCGAGGGTCCGCCGCGCCGGCGCTGGCCCTCGTGTTCCTGGGGATGGCTCTGGCTGGGGTTGGGGCCCAGGGCGCGGCCCTCGAGGACCCCGACTACTACGTGCAAGAGATCTGGAGCCGGGAGCCCCAGCACGCGCGCCCGGAGCCCGAGCCCTTCTCGCCGCCGCTGCCCGCGGGGGCCAGGGTGGCCGGGCGGGAGCCGCGCCCGCGCGAGCCCGGGCCGCCCCAGAAGGCGACCAAGCCCAAGAAAGCTCCCAAGAGAGACAGGCTGGCTCTGGAGACGCCGCCGCCAGGTAAGTGACTTTCTGCGCTGGACGGCCCTGCGCCTCTCCCAGGGGGAGCCCGTTGGGTCTGAGGGGACCGCTGGCTTCCCTGTGCGTGTGTCTGGGATGAGGGAGCCCCCGCAAGCCTCCCCGTCCCTGCCCCGCACCCTGTTCCTCCGCCTCGCTCCAGAGACTGCACTGCGCGCCCTGCTGGCCCCTTCGAGCTCCCCAGGACTTAAACTTGACCGGCCTCCCGCTCAGGTAGAGACAGCTGTGCAGTTGAGAAGCCGCCTGGGGAGCTGGTCCCTCGTGCCCCAGCTTCGAAATTTACTGAGCCAAGGATCTTTCTGCTGGATACTTCCTTCCGGGCCGACGGGGCGTTTTCCTGCGTGAATTTCTGATTTGACCATGTGAACAGGCTGGTACTTTTTGGCACAATGGCCTTCAGGGGAAAGCTCATTACTGGGCCTTTGCCCGGCCAGTGTCCCCTCTCTGCTCCCTCCTCACCTCCCACTTTCCGTGGGATCCTTGACTCCTCTGCCCAGTTGGGGCAGGATGGCAGGGCGTCTGCTGGGGAGCCTTGGGCTGCAGCTGGATCCTGGTGCCCCCTGTGGAAAGGCCAGCTGCATCTGACGGCCCGGGGTGCTGTGTGTCCATCCACCTCTCACACCCTTCTAGAATCCACCTCCAGCTTCCACCAGCCCTGTCTCGGGGAAAGGACTTCCTTCCATTTGGCTTCTTACACTCCTTGTGAAGGGGGACTTTGTCTTACTTGTTCCGAAAGTTCTTTGCTCACGTTGCAAAGGCTGCGGTCCTAATATTTCAAGATTGAGGAGTGAGCGGGACTGCGGCCAAGTGCTCTGGCCTCGTAGTGGCCTTCCTGAAGGAGACCAATGGTGGTGGCACCTTCCACAGCTCCTGGCAGGGAAAGAATCGCCGTTGTCTGGTTAGGCCACCGGCGAAGGTCTGCAGTGAGGCAGTGGGAAGGGAGTGGAGACGGCTCCCCCGAACTCTTGAATGTGTGGACCCCCGTCTGCAGCCCCAGTCCGCAGCCCCT
>NW_024344377.1:525318-526958 GCF_902729225.1 Pteropus medius
AGTATTGTTATTTTATACATAGGAACCTGACAGTTTCGTAACTTTTCTGTTGTCACTTGCTGGCTTGAGAGACTGGAAAGCCCTTCTCCCGTGCCTTTCAACTCAAGGCCTTTTTTGTTTGTTTGTTTGGTAGTTTGAGCCAAATTTGCATGTGTCTGTTTTTTAGTGTCTGCTCTGTGTTTAGCACAGGACTGGGCAAGGGTGGGTAGGTGGGCGGGAGACACACATGTTAGGTTCTGGCATTTATGGGAGTGGGGAGGTGCAGGGGGAGTGTGGAACAAGCCCAGGACGGAGTCTGAAGACCAGACCACACTTAACCCCCAGGTCTGGGGCTCAGCACTCAGCCTGCTGGACCTCTCAGCCTTTTTCATCTGCAAATACAAGCCAGGCGCCTGCTTCCTCACCTTGCCAGTTGTCCTAGGAGCTTCGCCACAGAAGCTTCCAGTGCATTAACGCATGGCTGTGCTCGTCCTCTGTGAAGCGTTCATTCATCCTGCAGGTCATCACGGAGAGCCTGCTCTATGCCGGGTGTGGGTCAGGTCCTAGGGGTAGAAGAGGAAGGCAACCTCCTCACTCCCCGCCCTCATGAAACAGCACTTGGGGGACTTGGAAAGTAACGCAGGTGTGCTGAGGGCTGGAACACTGATCCCCAAACTGAAAACAGGTCCTTGGACGTTCCAGATCTATCTTGGAGACTCGCCTCAAGGCCTCCCGGGAGAGCTGCCTCCGGGCCTGCCTCGTTTCTAATGGATCGTTTGGGGCTTTTTAGAGCACCCCCAACTATGACAAGCAAAGTGGAACATTTCTCATATACTTTCGACTCCTATCCTTTTTTTGGGGGTGGGGGGAGAGGGCATTTGGCCAGTGGAGTCCTCCACCTTGGACCCCCAAGTTGGGGAGGCCGATTTAAGCATGACCATATTGGGGGCGTGCATGATAGTTTTGTGCAGTTAACCTGTTAAGAGACATTGTCTTTTCCCACTTTAAGTGGTGGCTTGATATATGTCCTGCTCCTGATTTAATAGAAGCATTCATCTCTGCACCGGACCGTTTCATAAGCAGGTGTCATAATATGTTAGGAAGGCATTTATTTATAGAGAAAGTGGAAGCATTGGGCGTCTGTTCGGTATTTAATGTGAGCTTCAGGACTCCGCTTTGCTGAGTGTACGGTGCATGCCACGTACCAGGCACTGTCTAGGCACTGAGATGGGAGTGAAGGGTTAGATTCAGAGACGAATAAGAATGGAAAAGCGTATGTAACTCCTTTAAAAGTCTATCGTGTCCTCTGTCTTTGCAGAGGATAAAGTATTTTCCACACAGTCCCTGTCTTGGGGCAAATGCTCTGTGTCAGGCTCCAGCAGGGAGCGTATTTTCCTCTTGTGGGAAGGTCGACTTAGGGAGCGGGGGGCGCTGGGATTCGACTGCCACGTGAGTTTCGGCTTTGCCCCTTGGCTGCTGTCTCACACCACCACAGAAATGTGCAGTGGACCTCGTGTGCTCGGACGGCCGCGGGTGGCTTGGATGGCTGAATCCCGCGGTTAATTGAGAGCATCGCAAAAACAGTACATGATGTCCTGTGTGCCCTTCCCTCAGCCTCCCCAATGATAACGTCTTCGAGAACTACAGTGCAGGATTTCTCA
>NW_024344377.1:526969-643092 GCF_902729225.1 Pteropus medius
GCAAAAACAGTACATGATGTCCTGTGTGCCCTTCCCTCAGCCTCCCCAATGATAACGTCTTCGAGAACTACAGTGCAGGATTTCTCAACCTTGGCTGTACTGACATTTTGGTGTGTGTGTGTGTGTGGGTGTGTGTGGGTGTGTGTCCTGTGGCTTCTAAAGTGTTTAGCAGCATACCTAGTCTTGAACTACTAGGTGCCAGTAGCACCCACTCCCTAGTTGTGACAATGTCTCTAGACATTGCCAAACATCCCCAGTGGGTTAAGAATCACTGCTATATACAATACCAAGACCAGGAAACTGACGTGGATCCCGTTCTATCGATTGGATTACATACCTTATATTTCGCCAGTTTTTACATGCCCTCGTGTGTGTGTGCACGTGCACAGTTCTCTGCAAATTTATTACATGTACAGGTGCGTGGAACCACCAACCACCATCAGGATCCGGGAGTGTGGAATCCTTTCCCCAGGGTGAGTGTGCTCAGTATCACACAGCTTCTGAAGTCCTCACTGTGAACATCAGTTCATCCCAGAATTTTAGAGCTTGACGGAACTGAAGAGGTCATTGCGTCCAGGGAATCTGTTCTCTGCTGGGTGCCGGTGGTGGCTGCTGGTCTCTGCTCATACCTGTTAGGCTATGTCCCCCTGCCGTGACTGCCTGTTCACTGGGTGGACAGTACCGATGGCTAGAATGTTGTTCCTTAGAGGGACATGACTACCTGCTTCTAATTCCAGTTAGTCAGCTGATTCTAGCTGAATCCAGTCGTTTCTAGATGCCTGCAGTTGGACTGCTTTGGGATCCAGAGAGCGAGTCTCCAGTCCCCAGTTTTCGTCACTCCAGGGTGCGGGGTAGATAAGGGACCACATTTTGGACATGCCAGTGGGTTTCAGATGTACGTACTTTGCATGTCATCTCCAAGGTGATGACCTTGGTTTGCAGTCATACTCATTTTAGAGAATAAAATGGAACAGAGAATTAGACCACAGTTATATCCCTCACTTACCTTTTCCCACCCACGTGACAGTAAGAAACAAACTTAAGTCAATGAACAAGACCTTAAATGGGCAATTGGAAGATTTTTCCTTCCCCCTCCATTGTGCCTAGAAGTAGGCTAAGTTACGTAGCCTTTGCTTTTTGGATTCCTACTTGTTTGTGTGTTGCTTTCTTCAGGGAACAGCGAGAATGCACTACTGTTCGAATGTGCGCATGCCCACGTCACTTCCATAGTTCACAGCCGTCTGTGCCCAGAATCTGCAAGTTTGCATTTTGTACTGTGTTGTGCTCCAGCCATGGGGGCAGAGTTGGGGGGGGCAGTAACCAAAGAGTTGTTATTTGAGCATATTGGGTTGTACACAAAACCCTTTCTGTGTGCGCTGTGAGCCAGTAGCTGGAAACAGTTCACTCGTAAGCCTTGTTCATGCCTCTCCGGGCGTCTCGCTGCGTTCGGCCTTCGGATGGAAATGTCTTCTCCTGGTGAGCGCTGGAGGGTGAGGGTTAGGAGCAAGTGTTTGTAAATGTTTCAGTATGTATTTTAAAAGCAATCACAGTGCTTTCATAACCCTTAAACAAGTAATAAGAAATCTTTACGTCATGACATTATAGACTCACTCGAAGAGTTAAATGCAAAGTGTTTTGCCCAGATAAACTGCCTACAAAATTCTAAGGGGATGGATTTTTTTTTTTTTACAAAAATGGTCATTTCATGTACACCAGCAAGCAGCTTTCTAAGACACCTCCTCTCTTTCCAAAATGCTTTCCAAAGTCAACCGTTTGTGCTGGCAGGTCCCTGCTGCCTGTGCCCATGGTTCCAGAAGCCAGGGTTTGTGCATGGATAATGAACGGGAGACACTCCATGTTTGGGGACGGTGACTGGATGTTCTTAAAAACAGCCACATGTTTCTCGTGTGCGCAGCATCCCTGGCTGCCAGCTCTCTTGGTGGACGATGCCCTCAGTGCCCAGGCAATGGCGGCCTGGGCCCTGGAGCCTGGATTTTTGAGGCGGAGTCTCCGTTGGCTGTCCCTGAGGGGCCAGGGAGCCTGGGCTATCATATCAGACTTGGTGTCTCCAGCAATGGCTCTGCCTTCTGAGGCCTTCTCAGGTCCCTGCCACCATAGCTGCCCCTCTGGTTAATGAAACACATGAAATTGGGGCACCTTTGGATGGTCACGGGAAGGGCCGATGTCCATAACTGGCTGGTCTCCCGTCAGCAACTCCTCTGGGCACCAGAGGATAATTGGAGTGGCACGAGACACCTTCAAATGTTAATTTAAGACTCTGATGTCACGAGTTTTTATGGAATACTCAATTCATGCAAGACGTGTAGGTGTTTTGCTAAAGTTTGTTCAGGATTCAAAGAGCTGGGATCAAACCTGGCTCTGCCACCTACGGGCATGTGTGACTTCTCCAGGCCTCCGACTCCTCACTGTCACCCGGGAATAATAATCAGCTACACTTCCTGAGGTGGTGTGAGGTTAGATGGGTCATCATGCCGCCTCCCAGCCTTCGGAGGGCCAGTTCAGAGGCACTGTCTATCCAGTTCCCCCGAGTCCCCAGCCAGGTGGAGTCCCAGCGGGTGCTGTTCAGGAGTGCAGCCCGGGCTATTGGTGCTTCCTCCTGTGCCTCTCTGACCCTCACTCTTTCACGTGGGCTTCATGGAGTCACCTCCTAGATACATCCTGATCCTGCTCAGGCTGTTTCCAGGACAAACCCAAACTGAGACAGGCAGGTGCCATCAGGGACCTGCACAGTGCCTGGCACATGCCCACCTGCTGCTCTCGTGATGGTGGCTCTTTCTCTAAAGTGCTCCTTGTTTGGTTGCCATTCAGGAAGGCGGCTGTTGCTGCATTGTGACTGGGCGTGGTTATCCCTCATGCCCCAGAGACCCTGAAGGAGACCAAGTTTTCTGCACAGAAGCTGGCCCAGAGGACGTCAGAGCCTGACCGGGCAGCTAAGGGTGGGGAAGGGCTTTTGATTGATTGATTGGTGGGTTGGTTGATTTCAGTCCAGCCCTGGTGGAAAGTACTCAGAAAATTGCACTGGTGCCCCTGTCTCAACCCCAGATCATCCGGGTCACCGAGTGATAGAAGCAACAGCCTCATTCAGCCACTCAGGCAGCCTTTCAGCATTCACCTGATCCCTGGGGAGCCTGTTTGCAGGGGGAGCTTGACATGTCAGGCCTGGCTAATGGCACACGCTGTTCCCTCCCTGGTCATGGCCCCTCTGCTCACGTCCGCCAGAGCGCGAGTTGTAGCCACCATCGTGTTGGAGTTTCACTCTGTCCTGCAGAGTCCTCCTGGCCGTCATGAGCGAGGCTCTCTGCAGACATGCACGGGTTGCACTGCTTTAGAAAGCCGTAATTATTGTCTGTCTCGATGTCGCGAGGCTGCATTTCTGGGGCGCTCCTGAGAACCCGCCGGGCATGTTGGGGAGGCCTCCCTCTTCATGTGGGTTCCCTAACAAGAGGCGGGTGAGGAGCTCAGGCCCTGGGCTGAGCTCCTCCCAAGCGGGAGTGCAGATGCTGTTGGGCTGGAATTTCCTGGGGAAAATGCAAATATGCAGCAAAGAATTTTTCAGTTTCTGGGGTTTGCTACTGTAGGCTCCTTGTATAGAGAGGGGAAAAAATAGTTTCTTATCAACCAAGAAGCATTCTATTTATCACCACAGACCAGAATAGAACATGGGGCCACATTGCCAGTTCAGTTTTGCTACTTTTAAGGAACTCGGTTTTGCCACGCAGCCCAGATGGAGACGTCGATTCGATTTCTGGCTCCTTCTCTGTACACTATTTCCACTTGACTCTCTTCTTTCATCTGGACGGACCACATGTTGCCTTTCTTGCTCTGAGAGGCGGGGGCTGGGAACGGCCACGACTCTGCCGCCTCCTGGCTCTGTCCGTGCCCTTGGGTGGGTCTCTTTCCCTCTCTGAGCCTCGGTGTCCCCGCCTTTAAATTAATGTTCACAGGAAGCTTCCCGCCTTCAGCAGTACTTGCCGAGATCGAATGTTACAATCGATGTGAAAATTCCTCGTAAACTGTGAATCACAGCCCACATGGTGGCTGTTAGTCTCCCAGCTCTGGGACGGTGCTTTGTGATGTGCAGGGGACTCAACCATAAGATTACTGATGAAAAGATGGCAGCTGTCATTGACTCACTGGTTCCTGCAGTCCGGCATCGCCCTGAGCACTTTGACGTGTATTATATATTGTTTGTTTCCTCCCCATAACTGCCATCGAGGCAGGTGCCGTGTCCCCTCGTTTTACTGATGAGGGAACGGGGCATGCAGAGATGAAGTGGGTCACCGAGGACGCACCGTGGTCAGTGCAGTGGCAGCACCTGGAACCAGATGCTCAGGCCCGTGCATCGCTTGGAGCTGCGTCTCCCCAGGAGGGCACTGCCTGCTGCCTCTGCTTCTTAGCTTCTCCCTTCGGAGGAGCGTCTGTCCCCCACATGTTGGTCCCCCTGGGGAATCAACCTCTCAGGGGTAGCGGCGCATGTGCCCCGCATCTGGGCCTTTGCCGGGTTCCCAGAGCGGAGCCGGGGTGCTGTCGTTGCGGGCGTGGACCCGGCGTGTAGGGGCCCAGCTCTGACTCTCACTCCCGTGCTGTCTGTGGAGGTGGCAGAGAGAAGGCTCGCGACAAGCGGCCGACTTCCGGGGAGGGTGCGACGGCCTGTTCTCTCCCAGAGCTCTGGCCTTTTCTTCACGTATTTTGTAAAACGTTTTCTGCCTTCATATCTTATCTTGCTGACAAATCTGACTCCACGTTCGGCACCATTATGGTGCCGGTTTTGCCAAACAATCAGGGTCTTCACAGACCCTCGGTCAGGCTCTTTCAGAAGAAGCCGTCTTTGGGGGGTCACTGGCCGTGACAGTCCTACCTGCGGAGATGGCACAGATGCCCGGGTGACGTCAGGCTGATGTCAGACGCGCCCAGGTTGGCAGCCCTGCTCCCCGGCCCTTTCTGGGTGTTTTGCTTTACTGACTTCCCCGACCTGAGGGGGATACTTAATTGTGCGATTTTTAAAAAAAATCTTATATGAACAATGAAAGACACAACACCCACGAATTTGCTCTTGGTTGGGCCCGATACACCCTTTGCAGTTTTTGAAGATTTAAGTTTTCCTTGATAAGTTTCTTTTTTTCCCCCCCTTTTTGGTGGCTGTAAAACAATCTGAAATGATTTCATTAATTGGCACAATCCATTAGATGCTTTTGGTATTTCCACTCTGCTTTATAAAGTCCAGACTGAGTATCTTTCTCCACAGATCTGCCCTCCTCTTGGTTTTCGTCTGTTTGTCATCGAGTGACTCATTAGTTCATTCGTTCAGTCCTTAGTCACAGCTGATTATATACCAGATTCCGGAGAAAGGACAGTGAGAAAAAAAATCAGACTGTTTCTGTCCCCATGAACAGACCGACACGTGTGACACAGCGGGGCTGCTGGTGCCCCGCCCGGGTCCTCTTTCCCCGCAGGTGTAACCCCCCGCCAGCTGCTGAGGTCTTGGCCGTGATGACTCACAGCTGCTCCCCTCCCTGGAGCATTGCCCGTGGAAGGTTACAGCTCCCACTCCTCACTGGTCAGACTGTGGCCAGAGGCTAACCAGCAGTAGAAACCTTGTCTCGTCTTAATGGGGGCCACACTGTGTGTACTTCCTGTTCTAGAGCTTCCAGTGGGATCGGACTGCCAGACTCTGGCTGAGAATGTGGCCTTGCTTAGCTCCTTCCTTTGCCCCATCCACCCTCTTCCTCCCCTTTCTCCTTAGAGCCCTCCCTAACTACACCACATGCGTCCAAACCCCTGCATCAGGCTCTGCTTAGAGGCTACTCGACCTAAGACAGGTGCTGTCAGAGCCCATCGCAGAGGCCTTGGTTTAGGTGGGGAGTTCAGGAAAGCCAGCTCCAGGAGGGGTTGTGAGAGCTGAGATTTGCAGGATCAGCAGGAGTTAACTAGATGGAGATGAAAGGAAGGGCAGCCCAGGAGGAAGAACCGCATGTGCCAAGTTCGGGTAGGGAGGGAACGAGATCCGCAGGCTGAAAGGAGGCTGTGTTTCTGGAGCAGAAGGAGGGGGCACGGGGTGAGGCAGGTGGAGGGGCCCGTGGGGCCTGAGCAGGCAGGCGTCCTAGGCCTCGATGAGGAGTCTCATTGCCAGCACTGGTGGGAGGTGCTCTGCATGGTGGCCAGCACCAGCTCTGGCGTCAGAAGTCTGCAGTTCTGGCTCTTTTTATCAATCAGATGTGGCGTCACCGTCTGGGCCCCAGTGAGGGTCAAGGTACAACCACAGGGCGTTTTGCAGTCCTGGAACAGTAATGACCTACAAGCATATGTTGTTTTTCTCAGGAGAGTTTCTTTCTTTTCACAAGAACATGCTTCCTCTCCTTTCACCAGGAGTCCAGGGTACCTCGCTGGGGGACAGGGGAGGGTGGAGGCGGCTGCTCTGCACCAGATGGGTGAGTTCTCAGCATCCTCGGACAACTCGGGCATCTGGAGAAGTAAAGGCATTTCTCTCTCTTTTTAGGTAAAAATAGCAACAGAAAAGGCGTGAGAACCAAGAGCTCTGAGAAGGCTGCCAGTGATGATCACAGCATCCCCGTGACCCGTGGTGATGTCAGACAGGGTGAGTGAGGCCCTGTGGAGCGCCTCCGCCCTCCCCCAGTGCCAGCAGTGGTCCCGTGAGGGTGTCGGCCCCTGGAGCAGGTGTGGGGCTGCCCAGCGCGGGGCTGCCCAGCGCGGGGCTGCCTGGGGCCTGCTGCCTCTTTTGAACCATGCACGTGGGGGCGAGAGCCTTCACAGCTGCCTTCTCTTCTGCAAAGCACAGTAACTCAGCCAGAATTCCCTGTCACTTCTGAATTTTCTGGAGCTCCCGGTTACCTTCCCTGCCCCTCCGTCTCTCTCCCCAGAGACATGACTTCCTTTCTCGTGGGGCCTCGTAGCTGCCTCCAGCCTTGGCTGTGCGTTTCTTATCTCCTGACCAGACCCAGGGGCCTCCACGGTCAGAGGGTGAGTCTACCTACAAAGCATGCGATGCTGATCTTGGAGTCTTACTGCCACGTGAAAACATTGGTCCTTGAAATACTTATCTTAGGGTAGTTGAAGCCATTAGTTCTAGACTCGTGGGCAAACTCTGGTCCATGAGCAATAGCTATAACTATTATTAACTGTTACCATTATTATTATTTATCTCTATTACTCTAAACTATGGTATTTAAGATCGCGCTTCTGCTAATATTAGTAATAGTAACTGTTTTTTAGGCACTTGAGCTCTCGGTAGTTGCTGGCCTTTGGGCCTCATATTTGGACATCTCCCAGTGCCCCTTTGAGTAATGTGGATATTATCACTATTATTGTGTCGTCATCAGCATCATTATCCGTATTTAGCAGATAAGGAGAATGAGACTTGATAATATGAGTCGTTCTCCTACAGATATACAACTGGTAAGTGCAAAACGTGGATATCAACCCAAGATTTTCTGATTCTAGACTTTCTGCTCAGCAGTACAGCTGCTTAAAATAAAAAGAACATTTCACAAATATGCATTTGCCGAGGCAAATGCACCAGTTTCAGCTGCCGCGTTGGCCCACAAGGCGTATAACAGAGTCGATGGTCACCAAGGGAATCGCATATTCCCTTAGGTACAAGGCAATGATTTGGGGCCGTGTTTCCCACCAGGAACTCGTCGTCAAAGATATCCTAGATCTGATGACTAACAGGGCACCGTGAAATAAAAACGGGAGCTCGGCAAAGATGAACCTCTGCAATCGCTGAACAGACGGGAGTTCCGTCCCGTCTCCGGTGGGCGGGCGTGGGCCGTGCCCCTGGGAGGACCAGCCCCTCGGGAGCGGGTGCTGAGGACACCTGAGAGGCGGAGCCGTGTTTCTGCGTTTCTAAGTGGGTGGTCATCAGACTCCCATCTTGGGTGGGCCTTGGGCATGGCGTTTTGTCCCCTCCTCGCAGCAGGCTGATGGAAGGACAGTGGTCCCTTTGGGATCGCAGAGGCCACAGGGCTAAAGCGGCTTTTATTGCCGGCCTCCCTGTGTGGGTCCTTGCTGCTGTCAGCTCTGGGCCTGCGAGTTTTTTACTCTCTCGTTAGTTGTTAAGTGCTTTTAACACATTCAAACAAATGTTTTATCCAGATTTTTTTAGTGGCTTCAGCAGAAGGGTTGGTTTGAATTATCTTAGTTCTTTATTACCAGAACTAGACGTTGTTGAAATTCTGGGAGGCATTTTCAGAAAGATATTTCAAGGTCCATTTCTCTACATATACGCACGTGCGTGCACACACGTGCACGCGCACACACACGCACACACGTGCACGTACACACATGCATGCACACACCCGCACACGCGCATGCACACGCACACACACACGCGCACACACAGAGTCTGAACTTGCCTCCTGAACAAGTACACTCCCCCTCACCCACACCGGCCCACTCAAGATTGTTCCGCTGACCTTGACCTCAGAGCTTTTCCTGAACGGGTCGGGGTCACTGGTCTCAAAGGCGCTGATTCCTTGTGCGCCCTAGAAGTGACTTTGGCCCGTGGAACTTCTTTACCTTGTTCTTCTGTTAAGCCGAGGATGAGGAATTGAGGACAACGCTGGAGGGGAGAAAAGCTGTAGAGGCCCCTGATGCGCAGATACGGAAGGAAGACAGGCGGAGGTGGCCGTGGAGGTGTTCGTGGAGGCAGGCGCACAGTTGGGAGCACAGGCCTCGGGTCCGGCAGGGGTGCCTGTGGGGAGCGCTGGGCAGCACGGGGCCTGAGACCTACAGCCGGGTGCTCTCTGGGACCTGCATTCATCCTCCTCGCAGCATCTCGTGAGCTGCACCAGGGGCCTTGCTGTGGCAGAATGAAGGGGTTGGGGTGGCGGGTGGAGCAGACGTCAGCTGCATTGTGCGCAAGGTGCAGATGGAAGAGATGTTATCTACATCATGTCCAAGGTGGCAGGTGGAACAGATGTCACCTGCATCATGTGCAGGTAGCAGATGGAACAGATGTCACCTGCATTGTGTCCAGGGTGGCAGGTGGAACAGATGTCACCTGCATCATGTGCAGGTAGCAGATGGAACAGATGTCACTACATCGAGCAGATGTTACTTGCTTTGCTTTGTGGTAGATGGCACAGGTATTAACTACACTGAGCTATGTGAATGGATGACATTGAAGGGTTTTTGTCAGATGCAGACTTCGCCCCTGGGGAACTTTCACTTTGAGGGAGAGAATGTGTCCATGGCTATTCCCCTGAGTAAGGAGCAGTGTCAGCTGTGGCGAGTATCCAAAATACATCTTGGATATTGTTCTGTAATAGTACATGCATTTGGTTGAATGACTGATCTAGGTCTTTACCTCTCCTTATGTTTATACCCTTTGCCGTGTAACGTTTCAGTTCCCTTCACAAAGGGTGAAAGCCCCTTGGCTGTGGGCTGGTCCCTGTGCCTTGTTGAGGCCAAAAGGATATGGTGGAGTGAGCAGGTGCCAGTTCTGAGCCAAGGTCTTAAGTAGCTTTGCTCGTTTCCATTTGTTTGTTGCATGTGTGCCACCTCCGTGAGAAGAATGTGGGTACCCAGGCCACTGGTCCAAGGAAGCTGAGAGATGAGTGAAACACACACAGCCTGGAGCCACCAGCTGAGCCCGGCTGGTCTGTAGACACCTAAGAAATACATGCCTATTGTGTGCCACTAAGAGTTTGCTTGTTACACAGCCATAGCTGACTAATAAAGTGAAGACAAAGAATATCCTCATTTTTATAAAAGCTTTGCATAGCGTTTTATTACAAGGATGTTTCAGAATTTATTTAACCTTCTAACGATGGACATCTGGGTTGTTCTCAATATTCTGCCACTATAAGCAGTGTTGCCATGAAGTTACCTTGTGCCCATGTCGCTGGTCGCACGGTAATTCCGGACCTGGCCTTCGGAGTCCACCGTGATTTGACTCATTTCTGGTCTCTGTCTCCTTTTTGTTAGCTAGATGGGAGTTTGTTTCTCGCACATGTCCTGTGCTGAAGACGTGGCTCATGTGTTTCCTCCATAGGGGCCGGGTGATCGAGAGGGCAGCTTTGGGTCAGGCTGTACCCTCACTGGCTGTGAGACTCTGGGCAAGTTACTAACTTCTCTATGACTCAGTTTCCGTCTCTGTAAAGTGGGGATAATATTCCTTTGTAGGATTATTGTGAAGATCAGACGATGTCTGCAGAGCATAGCACACACGGCACACAGAAAGCCCACGGCAAGCACTGGCTATGATTTTCATCTGCTGTCTTGGTATTTATTTTTTTTTGTGCCTGAGATACAGGAGTTGGCAGACATTTTTAAAGGATCAGATCATAAATATTATATGCTTTATTGGCCAAGAAGCAAAATTGAGGATATTATGTAGGTACTTAAATAACCATTTAAATTGTAACCATTAAAAAAATATAAATACCATTCTTAAATCATGGGCCATACCAACACAGGTGGTGGGCTGGATTCGGTCCTCACATGGGCTGTGGCTTGCCAACCCCTGCCTCAGAACTTCACGGTTCTGCACACGCTGCCTCCAGGAAGCCTGCCCTGATCACTTCTCGCTTGTCATGGTACCTGTCTTCTTCCTCTTCACTGCATCTCAGTGCTTCCTGTGCATGTGCTGCTACCAAGAATGGCAGACTTGTTTGCTGAGCACCTGTGCCAAGCTGAGAGATGTGTTCCGAGGTGAAGAACAGGTGTCATTGTGTATGTTCTAGTGGCTTCTCCGCATCTCAACGTCAGGGCTGGCCCTCCACGTGAAGTGGTCTTTGATCTGTAGGGAAGAAGCGTGAGTTCCGAGTGTCATGGAAGGAGGGTGGTCTTCCCAAAGCCGTACACGCTAGAGATTCCCTTACTTCTTCTCCCTCGTGCCTGGGTTGAGTGAGACTGGAGGCCTCAACCAGGTACCATGCTTGGGGTTTGACGTACTCTGTGTGTGTGTGTGTGTGTGTGTGTGTGTGTGTGTGTGTGTGTGTGAGAGAAACTTGAGAGTTTTCACTGTGACTCAGACAGTTTCCATCCACCCTTGTTGTGAGTGTCTCCCCCTTGTAGCACGGTCGGTTGGTTTTCTGGAGCTCGGCTCTGGTCTCCCCCCAGATAGCTGGCACAGCTCTTGGGGGTCGTGGTGTCAACCCCAGACTCGTGATTCTGGAGGAGGAGAGGCTCACATGCCCTTGGCCTCCCGGCAGACGCTGTGATAAATGGCCACGTCTGTCTTTCGGTCTTTGGCAGTGAGAGGGGAGGTGGGGGCAGGTCTGGGACAGTCAGACCCTCTTGGACAAGCCTTGGTGAGGAAGCCCGGGAAACGGGGCTCGGGAAAGCTAAGGGCTCCGCCCCCCTGCTGTTTTCTCCACTTTTGACTCCATCTCGAACATGCCTACAAAGTTATCCTTCGGTCTCTAAGCTGAAATGTGCTTTTCGAGGCTTTCCCAGCCCTCCTTTGTAGTTTGGAGGCATTTAATTTGTTCCTCCGATGGTTTTGTGGTGGGGTCTACACTGGGTTCGATCAGGGATCCTGGGTTCGCTGTGGCCCAAAGTGGACTATAAACTGAGTGTTTATGAGCGGTGTGGCAGCCTGGGCCACCGGCGTCAGGAGCCTTGGTCTTGTGGACTTGCTGGCGTAGAAATACCTCCTGCCAGACAAGGGGTCAAGGGACAGAGCTCTGATGTGCTCAGTAGTACCCCTGGGTGGCACTAAAAGGCTCTGATTATTTCTGTCGCCCCATTGTCCCCAAGTGTGGTTCCGGTTGACCAAGGCCACATGAAGAGGGACTCTAGTGCTGCAGCTCTCCTAGTCTTCAAAACGGGGGCCAGCACCTGTGCTTCTCCGGCTCCCGGGGCTGTGTTCTCGTGACCCTCTGCCTCCCCGCTTCCCACCTCCTCAACGCTCCTGTGGGGAGACCTTCTTTCTGCTACGTTGCTCAGCCCGCGACGGCTTGAGCAGAAAACCCAATTCGCCATATCACACCCTAAAACTTAAAAAATATATAGACACGTAACCCTCTCGAAGTGTACGTTGTCCTAAAATAAATTTCTTTTCTGAGTTCCTAAACATTTTAACGATGAAAGTAGTGAATGCACCTCGTAGAAAATTTGGAAGATATAGAAAAAACACAAAGAAAGAAATAAAATGAATCCACAGCCTTATCTTCCAGGGACAACCGCAGTTACTGTTTTGGGGTCTGTCTCTTCAATCTGTGTGTGTGTGTGTGTGTGTGTGTGTGTGCGTGTGTACGTGTGTGTGTACGTACACGAGAACAGTGTTACAGGTATGCTCATAGATCACACACGCACGCTTTTTGCATATGGAACCGGTCCAGTTTCGTAACCTTGTAATCTCACTTAATATGTTATCATCATTTTCCTAGGTCACCGATTGTTCTTTCACAGGCGTCTGTACAATTACTTACCGTTTTGTGACGGAGTCGCAGCTAACATCGTCGCTTTGCTCCCACGCCTGGCCCGGTTGCGGGCAGTTCCGTGCTGCATCGTGGTATCTGTGCCTTTGCCCGCCTTAAGCTCACGTCCCTAGAGGACGGACTGCACCATGGGTGTTCACTGTTCCCTAGAGAGTTGGTACCAACTGGCACTTTTACCTGCTCTTATATATAGTCTTTCACCCATTGTTTGTTAGGGGGTGTGTGTGTGTGTGTGTACTGATTTATAAGAGCTCTTTATATATGAAGGACAGGGGACCTCTGTATATTGCTGTAGTTAAGAGCCCTGGAGTCCAACTGAGTTGAGTTCAGAGCCCAGTCCACTGCTCACTACCTGTGGGGCCTTAGTCATGTAATTTAACCTCTTTGTGCCTCAATTTTCTTGAATATAAAACAGAGATAATAACGACATACCCGTAGGATTAGGATAAGTATTAAATAACTTGAATGAAGTGCTTACAACAGCAGGCGACACATAATAAATGCTATTACCCTACTAAGGTCCCTTTGAACGAGCTTCTTAACAGCCATTCACTTGAGTGCTTTTTACTAAGTAGTAGTGCAGGTGCTACCTGGATGTCGGAAAATTCGCTAAGATAACAAGCAAGTGATTAAGATTTGAGAACTGCTATTTCAAAGCAATAATTCTCCTTTTTGGCTTTATAAGCACTATATAAAGAATGAACTATTACTTTTCCACGATGGCGCGGATGTAGTGATGGTCAGTTCTGTTGGATCAGGATACAAATTCCTGAATTTACTGAGAAACATTGGTGGAGCTTTGGGAATTCGGTGACGAAGACTCATGTTTCTGTGACATTAGCAGTGGGGGTTGGGCTGGGCAGGTTGGATGAGAGGGGGGTCCTCAGAGGAGGATGTCTTGACCTTAGAGGGCTTTACAGAGACAGCCACCGACCAGTGCCCATGGCCGCCGAGACCTCAGCCAGCTGCGGCCACAAGAGGCTTTGGCAGTGTCAGCTGACACCCGGTTCCCGGAGGCCTTCCCCTGTCTGGTCTGCTGTGGCCTGGGCAAGAGACTGTCCAAGCTCTGTGGCCTTCCCGGTAAGAGCCACCAGCCCGGTTCTGAGGGTCTCAGAAGGTTCTCCTGGGGGCCTTAGACCAGAGCCTGGGGCCCTCTGCAGGCCTGTCAATCAGAGCCTCTGGGGAGGGGCCTGGCATCTTTTTTTTTTAAGTTCCCCAGGAGATTCTCATGTCGGGCAGGGTGAGGATTGCTGCCTGGAGGAGTCTAGCGGTGACCTTTCTGGTCTGGAAGGGTCTTCTCTGATGGGGGTGATAAAGAGCTCCCCAAGGGAGATTAGATAAGGCTGAGATGGGGTCCTTTCCCAGGACCCTGAAGGGGGCGTGCCCGTCTGGGGAGCCGGGGCTTCTGAGACAGGCAGAGAGCCACCGCAGAGGCATTCTCCAGCACACCAGGAAGCCGCCTCCACACTCATCGATCAAAGGGAATGTCAAGTTCAGAAAGGTGAAGGAAAGAATGTCATGAGTCAGAGCTGTTGGATTTGCAGGCGACAATAAAAGCTGAAGTTCGGGGTGGCTGTGAGCTCGTCCCTGGCCGTGCTCTGGAGGCCTGGCAGAGCTCTTTCCTCGGCTTCCAGCAGAGGTCACGCAGGCCAGAGGGCCTTGGCTCCGAGCTCCCCTCTGCCAGCTGGCGACGCCTGTCCCTGCCTTCCTCTGGTGGGACCCCCGAAACACTATGCAGCTTGCGTTCGTGTCACACTCTCGAGTCTTCCGGCCAAACCGACTGGTGTAAAGATTGTGCCTGGGACTTTATGTCACACTGGATTTTCAAATTGTAGCTCGGGACACCTAGTAGCTGTTTAACTCTGTTTAAGCCCCCTTGAGTCTTAGTTTGTTTATGCCTAAAATGGAAATCACAGCGTCCATCTCTCATGGTTGTTATGAAGATTAAATGACAATACCTTTAGAGGGTCTGGCTCAGGTCAGTTGCTTACACGGTAGCACCGTTGCTCCCCAAATCATTACCCTTTAAAAATGATTTTTATGATTTGACTCCCATAACAGCTTCTCCCAGACAGATTTGGGGTATTGCGGGTGGGCTGTTGGGATCGAAGCTCCAGGTTTAGAATTCTGACTTTTACACTATATTCTGACTTCTCCCTGGAACCCTGGGCCGTAAAGGGCTCCATGACATTGAGTGCAGTGGGCACTCTGAGTTATTAGAGAGCCGGTTTGCTCCTATGGCAACTTATAGTGGTGATGAGGACAAGGACCAGTCAATATGTGCCTTAGAGCTAATATCCATTTTGTAAAGTGGCTTCAATGCTGAGAATTTCAGCACGGGACAGATTTAATTAAGCGTATGTGTGCGCATGTGAGTGCATGTTTGTGTGCGTGGCAGTGTCGTGTCTGTGTGTGCTGCGATGTGTGCGCATAATGATATGCCTGTGTGTGCATGTGTGTGCATGTCTTGGTAATGGCAGTGTGTGCAGGTAAGCATCTGTGTGCGAGTGCGTGTGTGCATGTGTGTGTGCATGTGCGTGTGCGTGCGTGTGTCGTGGAAGGAGGGGTAGCATCCCCCCTCTGCCTGTCTCCTTGGGAATGAGCTCAGGCCTAGGAAATGGTGCCTGCTCAGCACAGGGCATCCTCAGAGAGCTGCACTGCCTTTAAGAGAAAAGTAGAGTCACTTTCGATGACTGTCACTCTCTTTCTTCCAGATTAGCGCTCTTCGCCAATCCCTAATTAATATCTTCCTGAAATGTTCTTTTCACACCTTTTTGTTCTCACCCACATGCTTCTCAGGGTCAGTCTTTTTCCTCTTGGAGACAACAAAACGTAGATTTGATGCTAAGGGTTGTGCTCATTTTTGCAGGTGGGGCGGGTTGTGTTTGGTTTTGCAGGCGGGGCGGCGAGCTGTGCCGAGGGCACTGAGGGGCAGGCCCGGCCGCTGTTGGAAGAGGCTGGGCCCAGAGCGGAGTCCCGGCTGCGTTCCTGCCTGAGCCGTTTGGGTACGGCCTGGCCAGGGACTCGGAAAACAGAGGGTGAGGGGCTGGGAATGAGTTCCTCATTGAATTCAAGCGCTCTTTCTGCCTCTTAATTGGTTCTCCAGTTGACATCATGATCTTGCTTATAATGCAGACATGTTACAGTCCCAACAAAGAAGCCTCCCTCCAGGGCTCTGGCCTTGTTACTTTCTAGCTGCAGATGTCGAAATTTAGCTTTGAACCACTTGTTTGCCCTCCACTTTACTTGATCTTCAAGGCGGCACCCCGTCTTCCTCAGTGGAGTTTCCAAAGGATGAGAAAAAGTCCTCAGTGTTGGAAGGTGACAGTAACTTGGACAGGCGCAGGATGTTTCCGTGAGAATTTAAAAGCAAAGGAATTCTAACACCTCGTTCCAACTTCACGGTGCTTCTGGAGTTCTTTGGCTGGCAGAGTCCGCTGGGCTCAACCCTGTGGCAGTGTGTGTGTCCATATGTCCCCGGCACATTGTTCCAGCCGTTCTTCCTGCTGTCTGTGGTTGGAGTGTCTAAAGACATTGCCATTAATCTTCATAATGACCATGAGAGATGGGCACTGCGATTTCTTTTTGACACATAAAAGTGGATTCTTTTCCCTCAGCCCTCGCTTGTCCGGGTTGCCAGTGAGGATCGCGTTAGTTTGATGGCCACTGTCTTGGGGATCTGCCGGCAGCCAAGGACAAGCAGGGACTGGCGGGATGGTGACTTGCGTCTCCTTTCTGTCTTCTGTCCTTCTGCAGTTCTGGTATTGAAGATGTGGAAGGGTCCTTTCCTAGTTCATTCTGTGGATTTTCTCTGGCTGCTTACTGCCTTTGGGGTTCTAATGTTAGCAGCAGTCCCCTCTCATGTCCAAAGATCAGGGTGCACCTGAGTGGCAGAAGTTCTGCAGATGTCACCTGGGGGACCAGGAGGTGGGCTTGAGCGTTGGCCCGAGGGACTGGGAGCTGGTGGCTTTGCAGTGTTTTCTTAATTATCCTCTGTGACTTCTTTGTCCGTGAAGAGTTGTTCCACTTGGCGGGTGACCCCGAGACTGAAGAGCAGCTATTTTGCTCGTATTGGACGATGAGTCGACCTGCCGGACGGAAGTCCTGAGGAGGAAGTTCCCAGGGTAGAAGAAAGAGGAAGACGATGCATCAGGTCGAACTATGCTGAAATTCCTCAGAGTTGAGTATTTAATATGGAGAACATTTCGACACTCTGTGTTTCGAATTAACTTAGAATCTTTAAATCCAAAGATAATTTTCGTGCCCATTATTTTCCTGCCTCTATTTTTCCATCCTTCAGTGTAGGAAAAGCCTTCACTTTTCTAAACGCGAAGATTTCTGTGTCAGACTTTCAGTGTATGTGTTCAGGTGGGCCTAGGAACTTTTGTCGGGAACAGTGTGATTCTGACCTGGGAGCTTTGCCTCGTGCATCTTTGCAGAAAGCGGGGTGGAATCGAGAGTTTGTGCTTAAACCAGTTTATATTGAAACTTTTTACTAATTACGAAATGTTTCCAAATGTGGTTTTGGGAAGGCAGGTGACTCTCAGCTGATCTAGCGTGTAGTTTTAGCTGAGCTTAGCGGGATACGGCATTACTGGGTACAGCGCCCCGCAGTAGGTGGGCGCCCCGCGGTAGGTGGGGATGCAGGAAATGTTTGTCACGCTAAATTGCATCGGTGGTTATGGGAACGGACTGAGAGTCAACGTGAAACGGACATGTGGTGGAGAGGGCATGGAGGTGTGCCGGAATAGGCGGCGGCCTCCTGAGTGAGAGCCGTGTCTCTGACCCCAGCTGGGGCTTCTGCCATCTGCCCGTGCGGGGACAGGACTCCGAGGAGGAGGAAGTTGCCACAGCCCTGGACAGCTTCTTCGGTAGTAGACTGTGGGGGACAACTGGGACACGTGCGTCAGCTGCAGTAGTCACATACGCAGCCAAGGAGCCAGCGGGGCTTCTCCTGTCAGGCAGGCTTGATGTGTGGAATGTCATGGGGAATGGCTGCTCTCCAGACACTCTCACCAGTGGGCTTCTGTGTCGGATCATGTGCACGTGTGATCTGATTGCTGCCGGCGTTGGTGGCCTCTGTGACATCTCGTAGATGAGGCAATGGGCTGAAGGCGGGGGGAGGGAAGACTCTCTGGGAGTCAGAGGGTTACGACCCTGTGCTGCAGGCTCCCTTCAAGCAGGGAGGAAGGAAGAAGAGAAACGGGAAAATGGTGTGTTACGGAGGCCACGGGGGCCGGGGAGGTGGCTTCCGTAGACAGGCAGCTCCACACGCCCGTCCCACGGACATGTCGGCTGTGAACTTGGAGACCTGGCACTAATTCCTCCTGCTCACAGGAGGACGTGTTCCCAGTAGGCAGACATGAGATGAAGCGAGTCATGCCCTCTCCGGGAGGTGCGGCGTGAGGTCCAGTGGAGACCCCTGAGAGGTGTGATGCTGTGGGGGTCCGCCACCTGCACCCCGTTCCTCTGGCAGCACATGGTTTGTGGATGATGAAGACTCTCGTGGCTCTCCCTGCACCTGTCCCGTGTCCCTGCCTTGGTCCCTTCTGCGGGATTCCTGCCATCCCTCCGATGATTCCTCTTCCGGTTTAAGGTAACCATGGTTTCTCACCGCCCGAGGAGCCGCACCACCCACGTGCAACGAGAACGTCGTCTTTGCCTGTGAAGGGCATGGCGTGTTCTCAGGGTAAAGCCATCTCCGGCTTCTTTACAGTAGCATGGCTGATGAAGAAGGATTTCAAACAAAACTAACTTCTCTAAAGAGAGGGTCCTCTAGTAAGAAAAACAAAATCCTTACGAGGAGTCCCTGACGACTGCGTCTGTGAGCGGGCCGAGTGTGTGTGTTCGCCTGGGTGCCCCACCAAAGGCGTCATCAGCTGTGCTGCGGGTGGAGGGAATGGCTTTTCTGGCATGTGCTGTCACGGCGTCTCGGGAGTGACGGGAGTGGACGTTTGTCTGATGTGGCAGCTGACAGCATTGTCAGCTGTGTGGAAGGCTGCCCTCACCAGGTGTGCATGATGATCCAGCCCCTTGAGAGGGCAGGCGTTGAGATTTTGAGTTGATATTAGATGTGCCTCCCCCCCGCCCCAATTATGGGCACTTTTCACCCTTTGTGTACCTTGGGGAGAGATGTGGGGTGCTTCCACATATCAACGGGAGAGCAATTTTAATGAACATGCAATTTTATTCATGTAGTTCCTTTTCGAATTATAATGTTCATGTATGTACATGAAATTTTCCTTTTCTGGAAGAAATGCTTTGGATAGCAAATGTTGCTTTATTAGCTAGTAAATAATATGTATGCGTGTCCGCCCACCTGTCTGTCTTTATCTAAATGGTATGAATGGAAGGCGTGAGCTGGACGCAGTGTGCGGAATTCACCACCTGCGTTGTTTTCCGCTACCAAGGAATGGGATGGGAACACGTTCAAATGGCCACCATCCTGAGACCCACGTGGGGCAGCTCGGACGCTTGGGCACCTGCTCTCAGGTGGCTGCCCGCCTGAGGGGCAGCTTCTGTGACTGTCATGGCCGGTAGTGGCAGGCAGCGTGGATTTCTGGAAGTTGGGTAAGAAAGAGCCTTGCTCAGTTGTCAGACACTTGAAGTCAATTTCGGGCAGGCAGGATGGAGAATCGCTCAGTGAACGTTTGGAACCGAGAATGTCCTCCAGGCGTCCAGGACATACCCCAGTGAAGGACCCGGTGATGGTGACTAGATTACTCTCTGTGGACTCAGCCTCGGGTGGTGAGGGGTGCTCGCTGCAGGGACCTCCGCTAGCTCCATGACCCCCTTGCTGCATCGCCCCCTCCCAGGCTCGCTGCTGGAACCCCCATTTGCTACATAGCTTCCCACTTGCTGCACCCCCTCTCCATTAACTGTGTTCCCCCATTCGCTGCATGTCCCCATTCTCGTGACCCCTCTTGTGGCATGGCCCCCTCTCCAAGAAGCCAGCCATTGCTTGCGGTGCCACTGGAAGCCCTGTGAGTTCTCTAGCGGCGTCATGCAGGTGACAGTGGCACCACTGACCCCCCCGTCCCCCACTCCTCACCACACTGGGTGCTCACGTCTGTATCCCTGTGCACGGCACAGATAGCTGATGGAAATTCGCCCATCTGGGCCGCCTCCTGGCTGCTGTGGGCAGGGCCGGGGGACAGCGTGGCATCGTTTGAAAGCCTGGAGATGAGAATCTGGAGGCCAGGAGCTGAGGTCCAGCGGTGCCTTGGATGACTCACCTCAAGTCTCAGGACTCAGTTTCCTCTTCTGAGAACTTAAGGGGAGGACTAGATGGTGTCTCGGGTCCCAGCAGCCCTCACTTTCCTAACCAGGTGCCCGCAGAGCACCCCTGGCCGCCATCTTCCCAGGCTCCTCCAGCCTCTTGAGACGGGAGAGGCCTTTCCCCTGCGGGAGTTCGTCGTGGATGGACAGACACCCCACGTCCCCAGGTGCTCCCGGATCCCTGGGGCTCTCCCGTCTCGGCAGTGACCCCGACGGCCTGTTACCTTAGGGACTTTCTCGTACTTCCAGCGGAAATGGACTTTGTTCACTTCTGCTGCAGGGTTTTTTATTCCACCAGGGTCGGACTTGAAGGAGGCAGCATCACTGGGACTGACCCAGCCAGATGCCAGGGCGTGAGAGCAGCTGCCCAGCAGTCAGGAGGCCTGGATTCCAGCCCGGGGCTGCTGTTACAGCTCTTACCTGTGGGGGCGATGGCGGGAGGGCCGAGGGGCTTTCGCGGCACCGGCGTCTTATTCCGGGGGCAGCTGGGGCCCGACCGTGTTTAGAAGCCACGCTCGAAGTTACCCGCTTTGTCAAGAACAGAAGACAATGGATTTCTGCCGTTTACATCGCTTTGCACATTGGCACGCACGACGCAAGGGCCGGAGCTGCCGGAGGAAAATCAACAAGTTCTGATTCATTGGCACAGCTCAGCCCACGGGGTTGCTCCGAAATTCCTAACCAATAACGCTCCCCGACGGCGTCACCCTGTGGAAGGTTCCTTCACCAGAAACTGGGGACACTGGGGTAGCGTGGACAGCAACAGGGAGAAGGAACATCGGGGCACAAACACCCAGGGGGGAGATGCCGGCGCCGGGGAGAACCGGCACGATGCTGACGGCGGCTGCACCGCATTTGTCCCGACAGCGGTGGGCGGGGCTGCGATGACCCCCTGGGAGTTTGGGGGGAGGAACAGAAAAGCACGTGGGCGGCTTGAGAAAAGCAGAAACCTGTTTCTTTCAGCACCCGTCCTTGTTTTTAACGAGCGTTGTCCTTTCCAGGTTGCCCGCCTCTTGGTCTGGAAACCTTAAAAATCACAGACTTCCAGCTCCACGCGTCCACGGTGAAACGCTACGGCCTGGGGGCGCATCGAGGGCGGCTCAACATCCAGGTACCGGCGCCGGGGGCGGGGTTCCGACTGCGTGGCCGGCCGCTCGGGTCACAGACCCGCGATGGCTGGTTGCGCTCGGGTGGGCACCGGGCAGGGCACTTACCGTGCCTGAGCCTCATTCTCACGAAAGGAAGGGCGTTGCTGCGGAGCCATCATCTTACAGGGGCGGGGCGGGCCCTGGACCCAGGATCGCTGTTTTCTCCTGACTTCTGAGTGAGAAGGAAGCTGCTGGTACCTGCGTCCCGGTCAGTCCGCGTCCACGTGATCTGTCTGGAAAGGACGGGGAGAAGCCGAACCCCTGTGGGTTTGGGCAGGCAGTGGTGTTCGCCCTCTCATCCCTCCCTGCCGGGGCTTCTCACAGAGGTCCATCACACGTATCTCTTCCAGGCTGTTCCGTGGCCTCCCCCAGGTAAAACGCTTAGTGGCTTTCTTGGGCCTGGCACTTCATGGCTGCCCTCCCTCCCTGAGGCTCAGGGGCCACCGGAACCTTGTCCCTCATCACTGTCAAGGTCCTGCTCCGAGCAGGTGAGCCCCTCCTTGCACAGTATACACCATGAGCTTCCTGTCTGCAGGGCTTTATTCTCCGCGGGCCCCCTGCCTGCACCCCTGCCTGCACCCCTGCCCTCGCCACCATGCCCAAGCAGCAGAAGGCCCGCTCAGAGATGAGTGTCCTCCCGTCGCTCTAACAACGTTTCATAACTGTAACGACTTAAGCAGCACAAATGTCTTCTGTCACCGTTCTGGAGGGTAAGAGCCTCCTTAGGCTCAGATCGAGGTTCCACCTTCCGCAGCCTCTGGGGAGAATCCCTTTCTTTGCCCATTCCGGCCTCTCGCGTCTCCTGCATTCCTTGCCCGTGGCCCCTTCCTTCTTCAAAGCCGGCCACGGCAGGTTGAGTGCGTCCTGCCTCCTCCGTCTTCGAAGCACTTTTAAGGACCCTCGTGATTATGTCAGGCCCACCTGGATGATCGAGGCTCACCTCCCCACCTCGAACGATCTTAGGTGCACCCGGCAACCTTCATGCCGTTGCAACCTCGCATCTTCACAGGTGCTGGGATTAGCACGTGGTCATCTTTGTCGGGGCGAGGCTGTTTTCCTGCCGACCCATCTGCCTTTTCCCTCCCGCTCCAGCCCTGGCCGATCCGCCCCTTCTCAACTCAGCGTTTGGTCACGTAGGGTCCTGTGTGGTTCTCTAACAACCTGATTCTCTAATATTTTAGTTTTCTTTCCCCAACTGATCCGTGACTGGGTGTGGTTTCCTTTCTGCACATGCGCCATCTCATCGAGCCTTTTTTTGGGGTGGGGGCGGTCCTTTCATCTCCTCCATCAAGGCTGCATTCCGAGCGGCAGAGTCGACACCCCATTCTCCCAGTGGTCACTGTAAGTGTGCCGGGAACTGGACAAGCGTGGACTGGGCCCCTTCACGGGGGGCTCCCGGGCTTGGGGGCACCTGCGCAGAGCTCCGGCTCCAAGCTGCTTCTGCTCTTTCCTCCCCGCCCCCGACACTTGCCTGCGTCCGATGGACTTGCAAAGCGCTCGATCATCTCCACGTTGCAGTTCAGAAGAATTCAGGTCGAACCTTTCCAGAACTAACTTTAATGAAATCCAAAGTTGGCTTATAAGTAGTCTTTCTTCTTCTTTTTTTTTAAAATAATAGTTGTTAAGAAACATTTGCATGTGTACAACTGGACACTGTGTTTTACGAGAGAATGAACTCTTAAAGTCTGAACAGTAGTGACCCTTAAAAATCTGAGAGCCTCCAGCATCTTGAACAGATTCCGGTCCTCCGAGTGAATAAAGCCAGACCAGAGCAGGGCTGGACCCGAGTGGGCGGGAGGCTGTGCCGTGCGCTAATTGGAAGAGCTGTCACCTGATGCCTTGAATGCTTTCTCTATAAATGAAATGATCCTTTATTAAAGAGCAGGTGGTCACATGTACCCACACTGTCAGTCAGAAGTGGAAAGGACCTGTTCGTCCTAAATCGGTGGGGTGGGGTAGGGGGTGAGGGTCGCGTGCCTCCAGTGGGGAAGCCTGGCGCAGAGTGGGAAGGCAGAGTGCTGAGTGCAGACCTTGGCCCTGACACTTCTAGATTTGGGGGTCTTTAGAACAATTATCTTACATCTCTGAGTCTCGGTCACCTCATCAGAAAAACGAGAGTCCCAAGCATTTGCAGGATTTGTTGAATGGTGAAATTAGGAAATGAATAATCTTAAAACATTTATTGGATCATCTCATTCCTCTACTTAAGGCCTCCAGTAGCTGCCAGGTGCTCTTGGGATAAACCCCTGCCCGGCCCTGCGTGATCAGCTCTCTTAACTCCTGTGTGGCACTGTCGCTTCTGAATGACGGTTGACTCGTTTCCTTGGGTGTTGTCTGTCTTTCCTTGAGTGGAGCCCCTAGGTTAGAAGGGGCTTCGTCTCCCCTCCTCTCCTGTCCCCCACTGCGACCCTTCCCCCCAGGCCAGAATAGTGCCCGGCACACAGGAAGTGCACAGAGGATGTCAGATGGCAGAAGACTCGGCTGAAGTGCAGGTGGCTGTTACTAGCTCCCCTGCCCTCTCTGGGTTACCAAGGAGGCCCGGCTGGCAGGCGGGCCATCCCGCAGGGAGCAGTGGCTGGGCTGCCCTTGCTTCCTGGTCATCGTCCCTGTGTCTTTCTTCACCCAAGGGAGGCACGTGCTAGAGAGAAAGCATGCTTCTTGGGCTGAAGGTGTCGGCAGACGCGTGCTCCTGCCTTCAGCTGGGGTAAAAATGGGGGGAGGGGTGAAAATTACTTCAGCGCTAGTTGTCTTTCTGGGGATTTATTCTTTCTTCAGTGATCTGCCGTCTCCCCTGATGCCTGGTCTCATAAGAACGCCTCCACACTTGCTTGGAAGGTGTGAAATTGCTGCTTTCATAGCCAGGTCCGGCCAGCCGTCCCCAGGCCCTGGGCTCCTGCCCCCACCTGTCAGTCACAGCGCAGTGTTGCCTGTGGCGTGGGTGAGGGGCTCCAGGACATCACCCCCCATGGGGCAGGTATAACGAGGTCAGGGCCCCTCCCGTAGTTCTTCCCAGAATCAGTGCCCCAGAAACGTGGTCCGCTGTCACTCATGTTCCGAAACGCGTCTTCCCAAGCATTCCGTTCGAAACGCAGTTTAAAAATAACCCCGTCTTGTCTCACATCGAGTATTTTGTAGGCGTGGCAAGCTAATGGGACTTTATGTGTGAGAAACACCAAGGCGTCAGAATGAGAAACCGTATTTAAATGCCATCAGGCTGGATGCAGGTGCGTTAGTCCAGCCCCTGGCCGGCCCCGGCTCTGCGGGCGCACATGCGGTTCACCCAAAATGCTCAGGCTCGCAGGCTTGTTGCGTCCTGGTTCGCCCGCTAACGCGCTGAGTGGCCTGGGGCAAGTGGCCCACCTCCTCTGAGGCTCAGTGTCTTCGTCAGTCAACGGGGGGGTCCCAGCACCCCTTCATGGAAGGCGAAGATCGAAAGGCATAAAAGGAGACTCGTCTTCGATAATTCTCCATTGCCATGTTCGTGCTGTTAGAATTCATTCGTGCAGTTGACCGCCGTTGCCCGGACTGGCCCCAGGCCCTCGGGTGCCAGCGTGTCCCCATTTCTCGGGACGCCTCTGTCTCTGGTGGAGGCAGAGCGGGAATCAGCGCCGAGAGTGGTGGGCGCTGTGCTAAGCACCTCACGCGTGTCACATGAGACGAGTGGTACAATTATTATCATTACCTGTACCTTGTAGGACGCAGACCCGTTGGGTTGGTAGAGTAACTTGGTTAAGACTTCCTGGGAGAGGCGGGATGTGGCTACGAGCTGCTTTAAGCCTGGGGTCGTTGCCCCTGACGACGCCATGTGACTACCCCCAAGTCGACAGGTAGAAAAGCTCTGGATGCATCTGGGACGACACGAGGCCGTGTCTGTCTCTCTTTCCTGATGTTTATTGCACATCGATTTGCTCGTCTGTCGCCCTCGCCAAATGCTGACGTCGCGGACAGTGGGAATCTCATCTTCGGAGCATCCCTCGGCGGTTTGAGCACACTGCCTGCACGCGTCTGCGCTCGCCGAAGGTTTCTGGGGAGAAGCTGCCATGCTTCAGGGCACCATAGCTCCGTGACGACGTCTCTGGAAGGGGGCGGAGCCGGCTGCTGTGCTGCCTCTTGTGTTTGGCTCATGTGTGATGGGCAAATACAGAATGATGTAATTATGACACAGAGGTAGTGTTGGTTCACGTGTCAATTTTGCCAATACGCCAGTGTTTTGTGGGACCAGGCACCAGCACTTTACCCTGTAATGCACCAACACACTGAGTACAGGACCCTCCAAAGAATTCCTCTGTCCTGTACGTGGTACTTGTCACTCCCTGCTCTTCTGAGAAGGCTCTGGTGGGGGTGGGGAGACAGGGGAGGGATACTGGGTGGGAGCTGGGGCTGTGCTCCATTTTAGATTATTTATCGCTCAGTTTTTTTTTTTTGCATTTGCCCTTACTTCAAACTCAGCAGCTTCTAGCTTCTACTTCCTTCTGCCCCTCCCATCGTACTGCCTTCATCTTCTTTTTAAATGTCAAACCCTAGCATGATAGCTGTATTAAGAAAATTCGTAAGCAATTTCACATGTCTCCTTAACCACGCTAGTATGTTTTAGGATTGATGTTTTTAGTTTTCTGATTACAGGGCCGCATAGATTTTGAAGCCTATTTTCCCCGTGAACTCCGTCTTTATAATGCAAGATTTTGCAGTCAATGAGCTTTTACTGAGTTGCATTTGCCACATTATAGCAGAAACACCTGTCTCTTTGTCTTAGTTCGTTTGGGCTGCTGTAACGGAATACCATGGACCAGGTGGCTTATAAACAACACATTTGTTTCTCACAGTTCTGGAAGCTGGGAAGTCCAAGGTGAAGGTGCCAGCAGATTCCGTGTCTGGTGAGGGTCTACTTCCTCGTTCACACACAGCTGGCGAGGGAGCTCTGTGGGGTCTCCTTTTCAAGAGCAGTAATCTTATTCAAAAGGGCTCTACCCCTGCCAAAGGCTCCACCTACTAATACTGTCACCTTAAGCATTAGGTTTCAACAGGAATTTTGAGGGGACATAAAAACATTCAGTCAATAGCATTCTTTTGTCTTCGTGTTAAGCATAAGACTTTGAAGCAGTCAAAGCACCTTCTAACTCAACTTATAACTTCTCCTTTTTGCGAGTGGAATTTTGCTTATGTCAATTTAATAGTATAAGCTTAGAGAAAAAACCCCAGGCCTTCATTTCACCAGTGCATTGGGACAAGATAGGTCTTCCAAGAATTCAGGGAAGAGATCCAGTTCAGCGGATCTCAGCGGTTTGCCCTCTTGCTAGGGTTATTCTTACCGTGTGCCCGGGACCCTTATACATAAGTCACTTGTGAGGCTGTGATCTCATTTAGAAGAAGGAATAATCATTGGCGGCTTCTGCTTGCAGACAGATTAGAAATTTCAAATCTCAAAGAAAACGAACATTTTGACGATGACCTCTAAAATCAGGCTCGGATCATCGGCCTGTAGTTGGTCTTAGGAGGTAACCCTGTATTCAGGAGGGTCATTCGATGGCAGCGCATCACCTGTTCTGTCCCCACATAATCCTCTGAGGACCCCAAGAGGTTTTCCATGACTCATAAACTGGAGGGTGGGTGTGTCCCACCGCCATCACCATGTGGATGCTTTCTTAGCTGGAAAGCCTGGCCACTTCGAAGGGCTGGTTTCGATTTCATTCTTATGACTCTAAAGTTAGGGCAAGTATGAGCCCGACGTGTGATCAGAAGAAATGAAATACCGAGAGCGAGACTGTCACCATGGTTCCTGCCTGTGAACTAGAGCGTGAGGGAGTTGGTGCTCGGATCAAAGTTTTGGAAGAGCCGATGCTTCGAGGTCACGAGACAAACCATGGGGTTCTGCGTTAAGCCCTCCAGGTGTCTTTGTGAGATCTGCTCATGGTCGTGGCCCACGTCTCGCTCACATATGTTAGAAATGACTTGGAGTTTGACCCTTAGAGAAGTTAGCTCACCGCTGGTACCTCCTTCACGAGCGACTGTCTGGTTATGATAATGACGTCTGTCAGAGCCATCCCTCAGCCCCGCTGGAACGAACCCCAGCTCCCTCGTTAGTTCCTTCCTCAAAGGCATTCTCCAGGGCTCCTGGGTGCTGACATTAGGGTCCACTTCCAATGTTCCGGTCATCTTTTTACCTGAAGTGAGGCGTAAGCCCCGAAGGGGGCCGGTGCCTGTGGCTTTGGATGTGCCCCACAGGAAGATGCGAGGTCAGCTCTAGAACATGGAACCGAGTTTTATACTGGTGTCAAAGTTCACGTGCACGGGGACATTCCGTACATCAGGCTCACTGTTCCCTTTGGCCCCGAAGCACATTCATCCTGGCAGGAAGTCTGTGGGCAGCATCATTTTCTCGAGCATCACCGATGCCCGTCCCACCTCCGCCTGTCCCTGGTGCCATCTGCACCCAGAGTCTTCTGACGCCACAGCCCGTCCGTCCCTTCAGACCATCCCAGTTCTCCGGGTGCTCGGCCTCCCGTCTGTTTCTGGCTGCAGGAAGCATTGCTGTAACTCAGCAAGCTCTAGGGGGTGGGGCGTCTGCGTACAAGGTGCTGTGAGGGCAGAAATAATCCCAGTGGGTATCGTTCCCAAACCAAGGAATGTCCTGCCTGTTCCGATAAAGAGATTTTGTTTTGCATCTGGCTTCAAGGAACAGTCTGGGAGACAGTGTTCGCATGCCAAAACGCTGGAATTTTGGATATTTGGATTTTTATGGGAATAACAGGACCAAATATTTTAAATCATGACTCTCTTGGAAAATTCGAAACGAGTATTACCGTAACGTGCTGTTCTGAATCTCAAGAAGCTGGCATGGTAAACACATGAGCTGTGAGAGGAACTAAGACCAGGAGCACAGGACAGCAAGAGAGGGCAGCGAGGAAACCAGGACCCCGGCTGTGAAGCACAGCTCGTGGGGAGCCACGGGGGCTCTCTGGGTCTGATCTGGATTCTGTCCCACTTGTAATGCGAATTTTTCTTAACTATTCAATTAAATTTTGTTAAACTGATATTTCATTTCATCTTCAATATACTTGGAGGGAAACTCTGTTCTAGAGAAAAGGAAATCGAAGTCAGAGGCGAAATGACCTGTCCCAGCCCCACAGCTAGTCAGCAGAGCTGAGGCTCGAAGTTCAAGGTTTCTGGCTGCAGGTAAACCTACGCTTCTTGCTCTGCATCTCTGTACCCAGGAGAAGGTCCAGCGTGTTCACCAGCTTGTGACCTTGTGGCCTCCCCCGAAGACCCATCTTGCGACTGGTCTCCCTGAGCCACCTCCTGGCAGGGCCCAGAGCAGTCTCAGGGGCGTAGCAGTCACACCCACGGGGCACAACCGAGCGTGCCTTCTCAAACGATGCTGCGTGGGCTGGGCCAGGCAGGCCAGGCCGACTGTCTCCTGGACGTGTACAGTCGGGAGTCTGTGTGCAGGCCATTTTGTGCTAGGCTTTCAGCGGACATAACCAACTTTCAGTGCACAAGCAGAGAAGCAGTGTGGGGAGAGGTCGAAGGAGAGGAAGGAAGAGAAAGGTCAGAACAGGTCCTTCCTTTATCCACTTCATTTAAAAACAGCAAAACCACCTCCCGGAGAACTTTGCGCGCTAGGCTCTATTATAAATTCTGGGGGAACAGTGATGAGTAAATATGGAAATAGTCCCTGATCCGTTAGCAAATATTTATGGAGGACCTACTATGTGCTGGACCCTATTTAGGTGCTTGGGGTCCCTCCGTGACCAAAACAGACAATGCGTCTTGCCATCCGAAAGCTTACATTCTAGTTGGGGAGGCACATAAAAGCAAGACATGTAATAAAGTATAACTTTTATAACAGGCTAGGAGGTGCTATAGAGGGAAGAAAACAAACCGAGAGCCAGCAGTGGGGGTCAGGAGGGCCAGCTCTGGGGCGGAGACAGGTCACAGTTAAAAGTGATCAAGGTCGGCTTCATAGAGGAGGTGATACTTGCGTTAAGCTGGCTTGAGGATCAGCAGGGGGTGAGGTAGCTACGGGAAGAGCATGCTGGGCAGTGGGAATGGCTGGTGCAAGGGTCCACGGTGACAGCATGTCTGTGTCACAAGGAGCAGCAGGAGGCTGACGTGGCCAGGGCACAGTGAGCAGGGGAGAAGGCGTGGGCCCGAAGTAACGCTGGAAAGGCTTTGCTTCTGGCTTTTATTCTTGAGTCGGTTGGAGGATCCGTGGAAAATTATGGGCATAAGAATGACATGCTGTGACTTACACATGCAAAGCACCAACCTAGTCACTGTGTTGGCTTAGGACAGCAAGCACCAAAGCAGGGAGGCCCCTTGGGGACAACCTCAGCATCTCAGATGGGGTGGTGCTGGCTCCAGCCAAGACTGGAGTGGCGGAGGTGGTGAGAAGTGGTTGGATTTTGGATGTTTGAAGTAGGATTTTCTGATGAAGAGGCGCACGAGGTTTGGATTGAAGGGCGCCAGAGATAAAAAGAAGCACCCAGGGTGCCTCTAGTGTTTTTTGGCCTGCAATTCTGATAATCTAATGGGAAAATGAAATTATTAAAAAACCATCTCACCAGCGAATGCGCAATTATAACCAGTAGTTAATACTCAGGAAGGAGAGGATCATGTGTCTTAGTTTCCTGGGGCATCTGTAACAAAGTCCCACCAACGGGGCAGCTCGTTTCTTAGAAAATTTAAATCTTTATTTCTAAATAATATGCACGTATTGATATGTATTGATTTATAAATTTTTGACTTTATCTTTTAAATTTGTATATGGAAGATGAGAATTAGAGCTTATTTTTCTACACTTGTACTCCTCTTTAATGCTTCCAATAAAATTCTATCTCAAAGTTTGGGTACATCTGTATTCAAGGTTTTCATTCTTATGGCTGTGTAAATATTGCTTACTACCGAGCCAAGAATCTAGATCTGCTTGTATTTTTAAAAGCATGTCCCCGCATCCTGCAATAATAGGTCTAGGTCTATAAATACCCTTTAATATCATTATCTATAAAGTCAAGCCTGTTCAATATTTTTAGCTTCACTTTTGTGTTTTGTTTTTGTAGATGTCCCCAGGGGCACGTTCACTCACTGTATTCAGAATGGGTTGCTCTCCCAGTCTTCCGCAGAGACTGTCCTGGGTCTTCCTTAACCATCATCCTGAGAATTCTCTCCAGTGATGGAGCCTTTGATTCCTCGATGCGATGTCTTTCTCTTTTTGGTGTTCTGCCTCGTTTTTTTGTGGAGCACCTTCTGTAGTAGCTTCATGGAAATGGTGCATGAGAAATAAATTTTTTGAGGCTCCGGGAACTTGAAAATGTCTTTATTTTATCATCGCAATTGATTGGAAGTCAGCTGAGTGTAAAATTCTAGGATGAAAAATCTTTTCCTTCAGAATTTTGGTCGTTATCGCTTTATCCTTCTAGCTTTAGATGTTGGTATTTAGAAATCTGATACCATTCTTACTCCTTTCGCTTTGTTTTATATATTTGTTTATTTGTTAATTATTATATATTATTAGTTTCCTCTTTGGAAACTTTTAGAATCTTCTCTTTATTTCTGATGTTTTGAAGTTTCATAACGATATGCCTTCGTGCAGGTCTTATTTTATTCATTGTACTAAATTCTTAGTGTTTCAGAGACTTAAGCCGTTCAGGGACATTATCTTATAGTATTTTGGTTTTTTTTGCCATTTCTTCTACTAAAAATCTCCTGGATTTCTTCCTCTACTTGTGTTATGTTTCTCTTATTGTCCATTGATACTGGAATTTGCACATTCCGAGAGCTCCCCATGCAATTCTTTTTCCTTTCTGACAATATCCTGTTGTTTCATGCAAACAAGATATTTTCTTTCAAAAGATATTAATTGTCGTTTCTTTGAGGCTTTCCTCCTGAAATTTATATTTTTAGTTTTGTCGTTGGTGTCGTTCATTCATGCCAGGCAGCATTGCGTTCTAGACTTGGATGCTGGGGCATACCTCACTCTTCAGGACGCTGATAGCCACTGAGTTCCCTGTTTCTATGTATCACATCACACCTGCCCTCCGCGATGTCTGAGCCCCCCATATCCAGAGCCCCTGTTTTTTTTTTGTTTATTTTTTAGAGAAAAATTTCAGGTTTTCTTTGGAGTAGTGGGGATGTGGGAACCTAATTTTTCTAATACACATTTTGAATCAATTCCCTGTTTTCAGCATTGCTCATTCTCACCTTCCAAGATACTTAAGAATCCAGTCTGTGAGTTTCTTAGATTCTGCGTGGTTCGCTTCACATTGCTGTGCCTCTTGTAAATTAGCACTGCCTTCTCTTGCTGAGTCATTCGGCATTCCTCCACGGATTTCTGTCTTCATATAGTTTAATTCGCCTTCTAGTTTCTGTCTGAAAGATCAAGGTTGTAGGTTTCTTTTATCTTGTTTTTTTTTTGGCTGGGGTAAGGGAGAATTTTGAGAGAAGAACACAGAAAAACCAACATATTTACTCCTATCATCTTGAAACAGAAAAATCCTATTTGACTCATCTTAAATGGATGGTATCAGGTTTTCTCTTTGTTCCAGATTTAATAATCCCCAAATTTATTTTTTCTTCTGTTAGATATAATAATTTTTTTAAAGGTAAAGTAATGATGTGTATAACCTAATTGCCTTGAGAAAATTACATTAATTATCAATTTATTTGGTACTGTGGCATAAATAATCATCGCACGTAGTGGAGTTTTCAAGACTAGACTAGCTTACACTTTAAGGAATTAGGGCGTTTATTTCAACAACTTCTCATTGAAATGTCTCCAAAGTTGATGAAGTATTTCTCTGCGTTATTAAACAGAAAGGGATGTGAATGCACCCCTCTCTTGGTTTCTCAGAGACATCGTATGAATATCGTTTATTGCCGTGTGGTATAATTTGGTGACATCCGTGGGGCTGGTACCTCCTCTCTCTCTGAATCCTCCCAAGTACTTGCTTTACAAATTTATAATTGATTTTGCCGAGGTGGCTGTCATTTCCCAGAGATGGCTGTCATTTCCCTATGAGTCAGCTTCAGGAAGGGCTTTTCAATGCCCTGACACCTTACTATTTATTTGACTGTTCGTTGAGCCCAGGAAGAGCTGAGATTGGCAGCAGAAGCAAAATATCCAGGCTGGCAAACCCAGGAACCTGAAGTTGCGTTCTAGATCACAGACAGTGGGCTCTGGTTGAATGACAGGAGGCTAGTTCCTGTAAGAGTCCATGCGTCTGTGGGGTGAACCTCCCGACTGTGTGGTAGCTCTGTTCTTGTCTGCTTGGCCCCTGACCAGACATCCTCAGCCTTGGCATGTCTGACATGTCGGGTCAGGCGCTTCTTTGCGGGGGGATGGCCTGCGTGTTATAGAATGTTTAGCAGCATCCCTGGCCTCTACGCCTTAGTGGCCGACAGCACACATCTCCCCCAGCTGTGACAGCCAAAAGTGACTCCCTGGGGGGGGCCACGTGGACTCACGTTGGAAACCTTACATGAGTTTTCTCTTTTTTTAGATTTCCTAACTCTATCCTGGATAGTCGAAGTTGTAGAAAACGTATGGCAGTTAACTGCAATAGTATTGTAATTCCTTAGAACTTTTTAAAATGTGAAATAATTTTTTAGAATGTGAAACGATTTGCCAAATATCCGTTGTTTTAAATATACAGATAACTGACATTATTGAGTACTTTTTTTTAGTCCATGCTAACTGTATGTGCCAGGCCCAGGCATAATCAACACCGTAAGGGAGAAAGGATCATTATTCCCACTTTAACGGATGGGGGAGATGAGACACAGAGCATTTAAGCAAATTACCTGAGTTTAAACAGCGTGTAAATGGCAAAGCAGGATTCACACCCAAGCAGGGGACCTCGGCACAAGCTCTTCACCAGCACCCCGTGCAGGGGGTGATTTTAAGACGCAGACCAAGATGCAAGCTCCACGTGTCGGCCTCGGCCTGCCTGTGCATTCTAAGCTCCAGACGGCAGGGGTGCTCACGCTTCTACCTTTACCTTCCTACTGCCGAGGCCACTGCTTGGCATGTAGTAGAGACACAGTGAAGGTCAATTTCAATGCATTAGTGAGACTGTTCTAAACATCGGTCTCATGGGCTGTTTACAAGAAAAGAGGAAGCACAGCAAACCCTAAGTGCAGGTTAGGGTTCCTCGAAAGAAGAGGCGCTGCGTCTCGAAAGAAGCGGTGCTGTGACGTTGGTCGTTAGGGTGCTGCAGGGCCTCTCTGACTGGGAGGATCGCTGCCTTTGGTGAAGAAAGCGAGTGATCGTGGATGTACAGCCTACAGGCTGGTCGTCTGGTTGCCTGGCAGTGTTGGGAAGGGAGAGGTCATGCTTCGTGGGGAGAAGACCGTGATATCGTAGTTTTCCGACAGTTGCCCTCAGAGCTCTTTCGAGATTGTTTCAGGAGAGGATTGGACATGCGCGCGCTGTGGTTTGGTCCTGATCCAAGGCATAGGTTAGCCGGTGCCGCCGTGGAACCCTTGGTCAACCTGCTCCTCTGCAGTCGCTGGACTCTGAGTGTCACGTCCTTAAGGCTTCCCAGAATTTGAGCTGAAAAGCGCTCAGAGGGAGAGAAGATGGGCTGGCCTATCACTTTTCTCGTTCATTTATCATTCGGACCTTTTCTCATCCGATTCTGTGCTCGCGAAATAGTCGTGGGACAATGGGATTGATGCAGAAAGGGTCTTAGGAAACCAGGAAGCATTGCTTGGTTCAAATATCCTCTTTTTTTTTTTTAAGGTCAGGAAATTCTCTTTTTAAATGGTGGTAACACAGGGAACATTCCAGAGCAGAAACTTCACCTACCTTATAAATTCGGATCAAAGAAATCTTTGATAGCGATAGTAGTCGATATTCAACACATCAAGTGACTTAAGTACGAATAGATCAATATTCACTAGATAAACAACCTTCAACACCTACCTCAAATATTACCTCTGCTTTGGGGCTTTCTGTCGTGGTCTCCCCAGACCAAGTTAGCTGTGCTATCCTTAAATGCTCCCTTAACAGTTTGCTCTTCTTCCTTAAGTAACACATGCCCATTGTGTTCTAATGAATCTATTTTAATGTCTTTCTTCCTGCCTGGATGCTGAGCTTCTGGGAGGGGACGATTCACCTTGTATCCCCAGCACCTGGTGTGTGTGGGCTGGTACGTAGGAGACGGTCTGTGTCTGTTGGATGAGTGAGTAATGGGAGAACTCATTAAATTTCATCGTTCATACTGGGCAAGAAGAGAACATAACACATTGTAATATTTCTAACTTTTAATAATAAGCAAATCCCTCTTATGATTTAGAATAAGGAGTTCGGGGCATGATGTTTTTTTTTAAATCTCCTTCCTCATTTTCTCCCTTCCTCTCAGTCTCATGAAAAAAAATCATGTTAATTTTAATTGATTCCAGGTCTTTCTGAAGAACAGGTCTCTTTCTTTGCAGGCGGGCATCAATGAAAATGACTTTTACGACGGGGCGTGGTGTGCGGGGAGGAACGACCTCCACCAATGGATTGAAGTGGATGCCAGACGCCTGACCCGGTTTACGGGCGTCATCACTCAAGGAAGGAACTCGCTCTGGCTGTAAGTGCAGCTGGACCCGCGCTTCTGTGGACTCCGAGCCTTGGGTCTAATGTTCTGGGGTTTGGACAGAGACAGGTGGCTGCAGGGAGGTATCTGATGAGAGGTGGTAGAAGGGAAGGGAGCCGGCATGCGGACAGGAGACCGTTTGCTATAGACACGCGTCCCACTGAGAAGGCGCATCCCTCAGAATGACATCCTCTCCCTTACAGGAACAGACAGAAGGATCCACCTGGTAGATTAGGCTGAGTTGACAAAGGGGCAGTCAAAACAATGCAGTGTAGGCATGAGGCTGCCATCTTGGATCCATGGTGAGTTATTGGCGCCCTGACTGGTGGACCAAATACAGCTTGAGGTAGGAACTCTGCACATACAGTGAGCAGCAGGTTACAGGTCCAAGCTACTCTCCTGGGGTAGAAGGTATTAATCGTCCAGATTCCGTGAGAAAGGACTGGAGGCCTAGGCATCTTCCCAAATAAAGGATTACTAGAGAAGCAGTAGAAATGACGGATGAGCCAGTGTGAGGCCTGAGAACGAGATGTCGAGCCTGTGGTCAGGGCTGGATCAGGAACGAGGTGACCTGATCGTAATCCCAAGAGAGGCGGGCTGTGGCCCCTTAAAGCTCTCCATCACACGGAACGCAATGGAATAGAATGCAGCTTCAGAAGGGAAGGAAATTCTGACATGAGGACATTATGTCTACTGCAGTAAGCCAGACTCGAAACGACAAATGCTGTGACTTCACGCGCGTGAGGTGCCCAGAACGGTCAGATTCACAGAGCAGAAAGTAGCATGGTGGCTGTCATGGTCGTGGGGGAAAATGAGGAGCTAGTGTTTAAGGGGTATAGAGTTTCACTTCGCAGTAATGAAAAGTCCTGGAGATGAATGGGGGTGATGGCTGAACAACAATGTGAGTCTACTTAACACCGCGGAATCATACACTTAAAAATGGTTAAAATGATCCGTTTTATGTTATGTCTATTTTTCTATAATAAATCAAAATACATATGTACAAAAAAAAAAACACATCAAAATAACCTCTCCATGTCAGCCCGGGGCTGGAGACATATAACATATTTGCAGTCATATTTGCAATCATATTCTGTATGCAATTATGTTATTTTTAACTTAAAACACATCCATAACGTTTTCACGCCGTTACTCAGACTTCGTAATGATCGTTTTTAATGGCCTGTCGTTTACACAGCCATGCCTCCCTCACCGTCTCGGTTTTCAATTATCTCATCTCATTTTGCAAGAAAGCACTTTCATACTTTTTCCTTCCTTTGGATTATTTCCTTCCCATAAATTCCCAGAGCTGGGGTAATTCACGCATTTTGACGACGTTCGCTTCTATATTCGTGCTCTTTGTGTATCACGTTTTATTCGCTTTGCATTTCAGGAGTTCTGAGATGTGTTCCTAACCCCGATTTTTGCTCAGTGGTTTGTGTTTTGCTCTAATCAGCAGCTTATTTACCATGACAATTGTTTCACTGTTTAGATTCCTGAAGGCTAGAGTTTTGCAAACAAAAAAGGTTGGATTACTCAAGGAAAATGGAAACTTGGAAAGAAAAACAGATTTGAGATTATCCGTGGAGAGTGGGGATTTCTCCTTAAAGCTTGGGTTTTAACCTGTCTGACCACCATCCTTAGAAATCCAGGGGTCGGCTTATTATTAGAGTAGAAGGAAAGAAATCATGCTCACATTCCATTTCAACTAGAAGCACGGAGAGTTTGAGTGAACAAGACATGGCAGGAGAACGATATTTTTCTTTGACTCAGCCCAGGACGGGAGCGACGGAGAGGAAAGACAGGGACAGAATTGCTTTTAAGAGTCCGTTTATTTATTTATTTATTTTTAATGTCTAAACCTATTTCAAGTCAAATTATTCTTCGGGGACGATCAAAAGAAAGCTCCTGAGTTTCAGTTTGTCTTACCTCCCCGGGATAGGACTCTCTGTACTCGGGACCGAAGAAGAAATGGGACAAGGATACATTTTGGTATCTGAGCCCTTTCTCCCCAGAGGCACGGATAATGCTGGAGGCATCCGGCTCTATTGCCGTATGACCAAAAAAACGTGTCAACGAGAGATACCATCAAATCCTAAAAGCAAAGAAGACAGCAGTCATCCCTCCTTCTCTCTTCCCATGACCTCCAGGCCCACACTGTTCCCAATATAGGCACCTTTCATACCATTTTTACTATTCCAATGTATCAGTCTCCCTGTCTCTCCCCACTAGTCCTTGAGGACCTTGATGGAGGCAATCCCGATTCTTTAATGCATGAATATCGTTAGGAAGTGACGAATCGGCAAAGGTTCACTCACACCAAATAGTGATGAGTTAACTAATCTATGAGCGTAAAGGACCACGAGCAAGCTTAAAATGCAGATGGGGAGAGTGGAGGGGTGTGGAGAGAGAACATGGAACGTGACAGAGGTTTCTAGAGCTGGCATGGAACACGGTGGCTCAGGAATGGTGTCGTGGCTCTCGGCTCCCGTTGCTTCGAGGTTTGCCCTCGCTGAAGCTCAGTTTGCCCTCGCTTCTCTAAAATAACTATTCTCGCTCTCATAACGATGGGGTAAAAGCGAAAGGAAATGGTTATACCGGTTTTTAAATTACGCAGCACACAGTAAGTGCTCGATACATGGTCATTTTCCCCCGCTGCACCTCTTTGGGATTGTTTAGAACAGGGGTTTTCAAGCTTTATTTTCAGATCCTCCTTCAGATAAAATCCTTCTTGGAATTACGTAGAGAATACAGACAACTCAGGCTGCTCCGTGTGAACCAGGGGGTTGGGGAGCGTCACCTGCCGGGGTTTCCCTTCTCCCGCTCACGGGAATCCCCCCCGAGGACACGCATAACGAGTGGACCAGACAGCACGAGGTCGCCTCTGTGCAGGTGACAATCCTGCCACCTCTTTCCAATGCCGACTGCTACTTCCCGAATCCTTCGGGGGAATGGGCAGATGTGGAATGCAAACCGAGACAAGCAACGGCTGAGTTAAATGTGAGGAACATCCCCTCATCTCAGAGTGTGGCACGCCGGTCGATAATGTTTTAGAGACGGGAAGGGAAGGGGTGGCCAGCCCGCGGGGGCTGGCCGAATGATTGCTGCTGTTTATAGATGGCTTCTATCTGGTTGGCGGACGACAGAAGCACTTTGGGGTCGCAGTGCAGGCACGGCGCCTGCCATTGCCTTTTGCTTAATGCACCTCACAGACGTTGCATTTTTCGCAAATGGAATGCAAGGCCCCCCCACCAGCGGGAAGCTTATGACTCTTTATTGCAATACCTTCTTTATCGAGGTGGGCTGGACCCGAACCCTCAGTATCTCTGAGTATGCCCGTTTATATTTAAGAATGCGAACACTTTTCATTTATATGACTTCTTACTTGATATTTTTAAGTGAACATCTGCGTATAGGCACTGGGGACACTGGTGAGCAAGACGTGGCCTGCCTGCAGGGAGCTTTCAGGCCGGGGGGGACTCTGACCTGTCAGCAGAGCCACTAGCACCAGCAAAGTCCATGCCGATGTGAGGTGGGGCGGGAGGGCTGTTCTCAGACCCAAGATTCAGATGGAAAGGGCGACATGGCAGGTGATGAGGCTTAGCCATGGTCAGCAATCGGCGCCTAACCAAGTTGACGAAAACTTCCAGTTTTCATAATTATTTTTCAAACAATTTACGCTATTTGAAAGTAACAAAATATAATTGTTTTCATGTGTTGAATCATTTATATTTTTCACCGATATAAATTATCCTTCCCCACTAATTGCAATTTAGTGAAATGTTAGTCTGCTAATAAAAGCCAGTCTTTCCCTTCTCTCATTTCTGCAAGTGTATTAGATATCTGAGTATTACAATTATAACCAAAAGTTAATTATTTTGCCTGAGGTGAATAGATGCTTCTAATGACTTGGGTGAAATACAGGCAATTTAGAATAACCAAACATTTTCCATTGTAATTGTTTAATAAACAAAACAATTCTCATTATTGCTTGAGAGTGTGTGAACGTGTCCTTAAAGTGAGGTAGCAATCCGATCGATGGGTTTGCAAGGAGAGGGCAGGGGGAGTCTTGACCAGCTGCCTGAGTGTTTAACGCGCCGTCGGCTCCTCAGAGCGAGGTGAATGGAGCTCAGGCTTCTGGCGAGAACACAAAGATGGCAGGTAGCTCAGCCAAAGCCTGAAGGAGACGGCCCTCATCTGTTAGGGGCGATGCTGGCGGAGATTCTGAATGTGGGCTTCTCCTTCGAGGAATCTGATGGCGAAGGAAGGGGTGGGGGAGGCGCCGACCCAGAAGGAAGACAAGGTCGAGGAAAGGCCCGTTCCCTCCGTTTTCCTGGAAGACGGCTGTGTTTATGGGATGCACGGTGCCGATAGGACAGGTCCCTGTGCCGATGGGACAGGGGCGTGGGTGGTGGTGGGGAGCGGGGCTGACGTGGGTGGAGGGGCTCGCCCTGGAGGGAGGGGAGTCTCCTCTCCCCTGAGAGACCGATGGTGGGGAGCACCCCAGGGGGTTTCTGTTCTCAGCTGAGTAGGAGGCGTGTCCTCTGCGGGCGGTGAGCAGGGCCAGTTTTGGGCCAGAAAAAGGACAGGGGTGCTCTGTCTAGTTCCAGGGAGGACTCGGCTGGGGTCTGAAATGCATAGAACTGTGATGGCCCCACGTGGCACTGTTGGCGCTTTGTCCACTAGGGCCGGTAGAGTCGCTGGCAGCGCGGCTGGAGGAGGTCCAGTGTCAAGGGCAAGGTGGCAGCTGGAAGGACGTTCAGGAGGAAGGGTGGTGAGGCTGAGATCCAGGCCGGGTCGGGAAGGAGTCAGAGCCACAAGGCTGATTCCTTGGAAGTGAAGGGCAGGTTCAAGGAGGCCCTGGGGGAGACGAGGCTTCAGGAGTGATGGGCGTGTGGCTGGAGGACGGTGACCATCTGCGGACTCCACAGGGCACAGAGGAGAGGACGGGGCTTGGGGACAGCGAGTGAGGGGTTGGAGAAGAACAGGTGTCTGGGAATCTCGAGGCTGCGGCGTTGGCCGCTCAGCCTTGTCCCTGTTGCAAGGACCTGCAGGACACTGTGGACACGCTCAGGACGCAATCAGGAGGCGGCGGAGGAGATGGTGGGGTCTGAGAGACGTGGGGAGTGAAGAGCAGAAGAGGCAGCGGCCAACGAAGAAGCAGCTGGAGGACATTGGTTCGGACACAGGGGACGGAGATGGGACCTTCCCGCACCTTCCTCCGCCCGGTTCGCCCGGTGGCTGGACCTGTGCGTCCCCAGCGAGAAGAGTGCGGGGAGCTCCCAGCAGCATCAGGCGCTCGATCCCAGAAGATGGACCGTGGACTTCGCGGTTCTCTCTCACTCCTCCGGGTGCGTCTGTCCCCAACACAGCGGCCGCGTGGGGTCTGGGCAGAGGAAGGGGTGCCACGCTGGGGCCAGGATGGGACCGGGAGGACGCCGGACAGCACGTGGAAGCCGAGCTCAAGGGGAGGCGGCTGGCGCTTTCATAAATCGTCTGCCGTCGTCTTGGCGAGAGTGTGGACGTGCGCTCTGACTGTCCTGCTGCGTCTCTGTTACTGGCAAAACGAGACGTTGGCGCCTGTGGCCACTGGGGAGACAGTTCTCGAACTCCTTTCTAACCTCTTTGAAAACTGTCGGTTTCGAGCGGCGAGTTTGGCATGAAATGGAGATATTTTAATGAAAACATCCCCAAGTTCAAGTGGAAGGCCAGCATACAATCGTTTCTTCATTTTGTTACCTTTCAACAATGCAGAAAAAGGTATTTGAAATTAAATAAAGCCTTCAGTTACGGCCAAATGGCTCACCTTGGTTTTCTGGGGACGGATGACTCAGGAATGAGTATTTGGGTGGTAAAATCTCTGAAACAGAAACAGCCCTAGAATTCCTTCCTGGCGATGAAGCTTCCTGCTGTAGTCAAGGGTCCTTGTCCCCCAGCTCTGATACCCCAGGAAACTTGCTGGGCTCACCCCACCTTTCCTTTCATCTGTTTCCTGTTAGAGGGGACCCCTTGCAGTGGGCACCCTCCCTGCTTAGCTTACATGATGTTCCCACACAAGACCCTGCGTGGACTGACTCCCTCTGCCTGTCTGACCTCAGTCATACGTCCACCTTGCCCAGAAAGAAGCCTCCCCTTGGTTCTGCAGATGCCGCAAACGCTCCTGCCCCAGGCCCTTCGCACCCACCATTCTCTCTGCTTCAAGGCTCAACCCAGCCTGCGTTCGGGGGCTTCCTCTGACCGCCCTTCTGGAACCCACTCCCAGTCACTGTGTGTCCTCACTCGGCTTTATTTATTGCCTGTTTGTACTTGTACCGACGTCACCCCGGGGAGCAGGCAGGGTCCGGTTCATGTTTGTCACTGGGTCCCAGTGCTGGATCGGTGCCCTGCACAGGGAAGGTCTCCTGCTCTGTCACTCCGGGGCTGGACCACAGCCCCCGCCAGCTCAGCACGGGGGGCTCTTTAGTGCACAGACTGCTGAGAGAGAGCGTGCCACACACTCCCCGTGGGGATGCAGCTCTCGACTCCCCTGGTGCCTTTGCTGTCCAGACACCCGGGTCCCCACAGGTGTGAGCGGGTAGGAGCGCAGCTTCCGGAATGAGGGTGGGGTTCCAGACCTCCCTAGTCGGGTGGTCTTGGGTGCGTTTCGGAGCCTTTCCGTGCCTCAGTTTCTTCATCTGTAAAATGAGATACTAGGACTGCTACGGGGGTTAAACAAGTTAATAGAACGTCGGGCAGTGAAGTTAGTCCCCGGCACGTGGCGCGCGCCCTGTGAGAGTCTGCCGTGGCCCCCGTTTTCTCGGGATTCCTTCCCGTCGTGGAGGGTCCGGGTCACATGCCAGCTCCCGGCCCTCATCCTTCTTTCTTCTCTCCAGCCAACCCTCTGGGGGAGCTCAGACCACATTCTCTCCTCTCTCTGGTGGCCCGCACTCTCTCTGTGTGGTCTTAGAGTCTTTAGCTGGGAGGCCTGAGTAGGCGGGTGGTCCAGGTGACGGTCTCACCTTCCGTGCCTCAGTTTCCTGGTCTGTAAGAAGAGGCTCCAGCTGGCTTGCTCGGCGTGCCGCGTGTTCGTCGACACAGTGCTGCCGCGTTCCGGGCACTGCAGATGCTCAGCGCACCGTGGCAGCTGTTGTTTATAAAGTGGCCCCATCGCACCTCTCCCATCCTTTCGAGTCCCCCACCCCCCCTAAGCCATCCACCTTGATCCTCCATTGTGCCCAGTGCCCCCAGAGGGCACCCGGGGAAGAATTTAGAACTGAGTCAGTCCCATTGCGGCTACGAAGCAGAGCCTGGCATTTTGCAAACCTGCTCCTGTGACCCGTCTGGATGTTGCTGAAATTAGTCTGGTTAGCCGGAAATTTCTTTAAGGAAAAATGCATCGGTTCCCTCTACAAGGGTGCTGAGCCATTTGTGTTACCTCACACAGTGCTCTCGGTGACTCTGCCAGGAAGGTCCCGTCCTTGTCCCCATCGTATGATGAGGAAACTGATGTTTGGAGATAAGCTGGGTGTACCTCTCCCTGGCTCGTACTGAATATTGTCTGTCCTTCCCCCACTGTTGCTGCTCGCTTTCTCTTGTGCCTTGAGCCCTCCAGCCCCGTGGATAGACGCGTGTGTACTTCATCTAAATGCTTTCTGAGGCCAGGGCCAGCGCACATTGCAGGGCTGCCTCCACGGCCAGCTTACCTATCAGCCGTTGGACACGGCACGCAATCTGGAGACAATCTGGAGACAATAAATGAACTTTTAGGTCAAAGAAAGCATTTTGCTCTATGATGTTAATATAGTCATCATTATACCTACACAGTCATAAAAAGTGATTTCAATATTTTTTAATGGAGGAAGGGGTCTGCCGCCAGCAGCATAGTGTCTTCCAAGATGTCAACGTTCTGGTCCCGAGAAGCTGCGAATGTGCAATGTCACATGGTCGAGGGGACTTGAGGTTGCAGGTGCATGTAAGGTTGCTGACCAGCTGACCTTGACATGAAGAGATGATGCTGGACTGTCTAGGTGACCCAGTGTCCTCACGTGAGTCCTTAAAAGTGGAAGAGGAAGGCAGGAGAGAACCGGAGATGGTGGCACGCGAAGATGTCCACCGTTGTCGGCTTTGAAGATGGGGGCGGGGCCGCAGGCGGGGCATGCGGGCGCTTCTAGAAGCTGGAAAATGTGTGGACACAGCGTCTCCTCGAGAGCTTCCAGAAGAAACGCAGCCCTGCTCACACCTTGATTTCAGGACCTCTGACCTCCAGAACTGTGAGATGATAAATGTGTGATGTTCAAGCCACGAAATTTGTAGCAATTTCACAGCAGCCATAGAAAAGAAATAGTACCCACGGTGGCAGAAGTGCCTGGGGCCCACAGAAGTCCTCGTGTGGCCGGCTGCCCACCCCTTTGCTCTCTGATGCAGGGTCATGCCCGTTAGAGACCTCCAGGCCGTGGATGGTGCCGGCCAGGCAGCTCCAATGTCAACAAACATTATAACTGAACAGACTCGGGGCCAACCCCATCTCCATTCTTACGATCCCCGTGAGCCATTTCTTTGCATCCTTGCTTCCTCGTCTCTTGAGTGACTTTTTCGGGTTTAGAGGACTTCAAATACCTTCTTTTGACTTTAAGTTCTTTGCAGTGGAGCTTCTTACCTAGCAACTGCCTTACCCTTTACCCAAATTTATTGGACTTGGCCCCCAAAGTGGCATTTTTCCCCCTTTCTCTGGTAGACATTTTTACTGGCAGTAACGGAAAACAGATAATATTTCTAAGTTTATAACATTCCCTCTTATGGTCTGCATTCTCAAAAAGCCACGGTAACCAGTCCAAAGTGAAAAATCTAATAAATCACCGGGCTGGTTTTTCAGTGCCCAGCCTTTGGCCGTGCTGAGAACGTGGCAGGACCACTTAATGCTGTGATTGTGGTTCCAGCAGAGAAAGCGGGGTACAGAGAAGGAGAGAGCGAGAATGAGGATGGGCTTACGTTCCTGAGTGTCTTGCGTGCCCGTGCTCGTTGTGGACAAAACGTAAAACTTTTTCATTCCTTATTGTTTCTAGAAGCTACTAAAGGCAAAATTAGACCTCTGGCGAGCAGAGGTTTTGCCTTGAGTTATGAATTAGCCACAACCAGGATGTGAGCCTGCTAAGCTCTGTCAAGTAGGTGCTAGACAGGAAGAGGAAGCTGCCAGCTGCCTCACGGCTCCAACAGAAAATTGGCCTAAAAACGAGGAGAGAGTTTAGACTCCTTTTCTGACTGAAAAGGGATTGAATAGTGCTTTCCCTGCTTGTATGAGAAAGTGGACAACACCCACCGCTATTCACAACCGAGACTGTCGGGGTTTAATGGTCTGTTCGGTTGGCTGACCTCAGTCACTTGCCATGTCACATGGTGTTTGCTGAAGCCAATGGTGGTCGTCTACGGGGCTTTGGGGAGATTCTGTCTTGTAAGGTGGGGGGGCGGGTGGAGAATCTGACTGGCAAGCCCAACAGCTGTGGAACTCCAGTGAGGTGAACCCCTGCTGGGCACCTTGGGTGTTGCCCCGTGTCCACCCAGCACGAGTCCTTTGGCCATGATTTGAGCTACTCGTGTTTTCCCAATTATTCCCTTTCTTGTCACTTTGCTTAAAGTACCTTTTGCTGTACAAAAAATTTTTATTTTTGTGTGGTTACCATAATCAATCTCTTAAGGTTTGTGTCTTGTTTAGAAAGGTCTTGCTCCTCCCAAAGATAGAAGAGAATGTCCCCATATTTTCTTCTAGCACTTTTATGATTTCAGTTTTTACACCGAAACCTTTCAACCACGTGGACTGTATTTTGGTGTAGGGTATATGTAATAGATCAAACTCTTTTTACACTCAAATGGCCACCAGGATGTCCCACCATTAGTATATGATTCGTACCTTCTCCAACTGCTATTGTCCGGATGTTGGTGTCCGCCCCAGAATCATATGTGAAATCCTAACACCTGAGTGATGGTATTTGGGGGTGGAACTTTTGGGAGGTGATTAGGTCACGAGGGTGGAGTCCTTATGATCAAGATTAGTGTCCTTGTAAAAGAGTCCCCCACCACCGCCACCAAGCTCCCTAGCCCCTTCCACCGCAGGAGGACACAAGGAGAAGTCTGTGACCCAGAAGAGGGCCCGCACTGGACCCTGACCTGTTGTCCATGAGCTAGCCAGTCCGTGGTGTTCTGTACTAAGACCCCAGCGGAAGTGTCCCCAGCGTGGTACTCCAAAAGCCCTTCTGTCACGGAGTTGACTCCTGGACTTTTAACTCCGCCTCGTTGCTCTGTCCTGATGTGCAAGGACCGCGCTGCTGTGGAATGAGTGTGGCGGGTACGCTTCACCCTCTCGGAGATCCAGTTCTTCCCTCTTCTTTGATCTTCTCAGAACTTTCCTGCATATTCTTATCATATATGTGTGTGTATATATATATATATATTTTTTTTTTTCATATAAAATTTTTGGTTAGTCCAGATTCTCTCCAAAAAGAATTTCGTATGATATGTTAGAGGGATCAACTTAACCTGAGTGGTTAATGGTGGAGAAATGGACATCCCTGAGGACAGTGTCTTCCTCTGTCCGAACATGGGGTCGGCTTTTCCATGTGTTTAGATGTTCCTTTTTACTCTTTGTACTATTTTTTGTGGGTGCTTTAAATTTTGTGTGTGTGTTTTAAATGTAAAATCATTTCTATTTCTGTGTTAACTGCATGCTTAGTTTTGTAAGAAAGTGTTTTCCTGAGTGGCTGTGTCATTTTGCATTCCCATGAGCAGTGTATGAGTGGTCCAGTTTCCTTTCATCTTTGCCAGCATTTGGTCTTGTAATGATTTTTATTTTGGCTGTTCTAACAGGTGTGTAGTAGTGTCTCATCGTGGTCTTAATTTGCATTTCTCTAATAGCTGGTAATGTTGATCATCTTTTTATGCGCTTATTTGCTGTATATCCTTCATAGTGAAATGTCTTTTTATGTATTCCGTCCATGTTCTAATTGCTTTTTTTTTTCTTTACTCTTGAGTTTTGAGAGTTCTTTATGAATTCTAGATACGTCTTTTGTTAGCTATGTGGTTTTTTCCAAATATTTTCTACCAATCCGTAGCTTATCTTTTCATCTTCTTGACATCGGCTACTCAGAGAGAAAGTTTTAAGTTTCAGTCAAATCCAATTAAATTTTTTTTATGGACTGTGCTTTGGGTGTCATGTCTAAGAACCTTTGACTAAGCTCTAGATCCGAAAGATTTTCTTTTATATTATCTTCTAAAGCTTTATAGTTTTATGTTTTACATTTAAATCGTTGATTTATTTTGAGTTAATTTTTATATAAAGTGTTAGGTTTAGTGATATATAACTTACGTGATTTATAATGACACATCTCATAAAGATAATGATATATAATTGCTTATGGATCTATAATTTTTTTGCCTATAGGTATGTAATTGCTTGAGCACCATTTGTTGAAAAGACTATTTTCCATCATTGAATTGCTTTTGCACCTTTATTAAAAATCAGTTGGCCGTGTTTCTGTGGATTTATTTCTGGGTACTCTGTTTCATTCCACAGAACTGTGTGTCTGTTTCCCCACCAAAACTACACAGCCTGATTACTGTAGCTGTATAATGTCTTGAAACTGGATAGATGGATTTCTCCCGGTTTATTCTTTTTCAAAATTGTTTTAGCTATTCTATATTAATTTTAAAGTAATCTTTTTTTTATATATATTTCTGTAGAAAATCTTACTGGGATTTAATAGGAATTTCATTAAACAGGTGTATCAGTTTGGGGAGATTTGACAATCCGTGAACACAGAATATTTACCCATTTATTTAGATCTTCTGCAGTCTCTCTGATCAGCATTTTATCCTTTTTAGCATATAGGTCCTATAAATCTGTCAGATACAGGCAGACCTTGGAGATACTGCGGAGATACTACAGACCACCCCAATAAAGCGAGTATTGCAATAAAGCGAATTGTAATCTTGTTGCTGGTGGGGGGCCTTGCCTTCCATTTGTAAAAAAGGCAACATCTGTGAAATGCAGTAAAGCAAAGCGCAATAAAATAAGGTGCGCCTGTACACATCTAAGAATTACGTCTCTCGAGCAATCGTGAATGGTATTGTTTGCTAATATTTTATTTAAGATTTTTGCATCAGTATTTATATGTGACGTTAGGCTAAAAGTTCCTCTTTGTGAGCAATCTTTGTTGATTTCCGTTATCAAGTATTCCAAATGAAGGAAGATTTCCTTCACTTTCTCTGCTTTGAATACATGTAGGCACGAGGTTTCAGGCGTCTGGTTTTGGGGGGCCAGTGGGAGGCTCGTTGCTGACTGACTCGCTTTCTGCCGTGGTACTCAGGCTGTTTAGAGCTTCTCTCTTCAGTCAGTTTTGATAAATTCTATTGTCCTGGACAATTTATATTTTCAAATATATCTGATTCGGCAAAATCATCTCTTAAAGATTTTTTAAATTTCTACCGATTTGTGATTATTTTCTCCATATTACTTTCATCTTAAATATTTGTGCTTTTCCCCTCATTTTCTTCATCAGATTACCTGCTGGTTTACCTATTATACATATATTTTTTTCCTTTTTTAAAGAAGAAGCATTCCTTGGAATTATCGATTAGTTCTGCTATTTTTCTGTTTTTGAATTTATTAATTTATTTCTTGATCATTGATTCTTTCCCTTTGCCTTTTTTTAACATTTATTTTATTGTTCTGGTAACTTGAGTCGAATACTTAATTCATTTATTTTTCTCTCTTACTTAGTGATGTAAGTTTGTAGGATTCAGAGACTTCTGCTGAGTACTGCTTTAGGCCTGTCCTGCTGGTTCTGACGTGTAGTGATTTCTACGCATTCTGTACTTCAAGTTTGATTTTCTCTTTGATCAAAGGTTGTTTAGGAGACTGATTTAAATTTCCTGGATATTCTTATCATATGTGTGTGTGTGTGTGTGTGTGTGTGTGTGTATATATATATATATACATATATATATTTAGATTTTTAGATTTTTAATTTTATACATTTCTCATTGTTATCAGAGAGTATTGCTTCTACTTTCTGATTTCTTGATGTTTTTGAAGTTTGTTTTGAGGTCTGAAAAAGGGACAGTTGTTTTGAATGCTCCATGAATGCTTGAAAAGAGAGACTATTTTTGTTTTCAGAGCACAGAACTTCATGTGTAGTAATTAGATTTACCCTATTAATTATGGCATTTAGTCTCCTTCATACTAATGATCCATTATGGCCTGGAGGCTCTCTCTCCCTCTGTCTCTCACGGTCCTAATAAAAATATCCGCATAGCCCCAAACATGGCACATCCTGTATTCAAGTAAATAAAGGGCCTGACTTTAGCAAGAAGGTCAAGTTAGCATGGCAGGGTTGAGGCTGCTGTGTTCTGCTCTGGGACCAGGGTAGAAGGGCGTCCTTATCAGGAGGCAAGACAGCGTTTGCAGCTGCAGACTCTGGGGACAGGTGACGCCAGAGGTGCAGACACTGGCCCTTTACCTTTTGTTTGTTGCTTTTGGACAAAGATCGTAAATAACTGTGCCATGAAGACTTCCAAGTCAGAGCACGTGGCCACCGCACAGAAGGGCAGAAGGTGGGAGAATGGGCCTCGTGCTCGCCCCGGAACCGTCCGGGGCCTGCTGCATTCAGCTCTTTTAGGGTGTCCTCCACCAGCTGCTGTGACCTGGTGGTTCAAACATTAATATGCCGAAAACCTATCACGTCTGAACCAAAGTGACTTCGGCCTTAGACTGGCATTGTTCCCTTCTCTCTCTCTTCTCTGAGGAGTCCATATATGCACACACGGACTAGCTGTACATATTACGTGGTGTGAGAGCCTGCGTGAAGTCCGGCCAGTGGATACTCTGCATCATGAAGTCTATTCTGAATTGTTTAGGTACAGAAAATGCATGTTTTCCCCCCATAAATCTCTCCCCAGAAGCTTCTGGTCTTCCTAGGATTTCTGGTGTGTGCCCAACCATCTCAGCAGAAACTTCTAAACCATGTTTGGTAATTTCAATTTGGGAGCAAGGGAGACTTATTGATAAGAAAGGACATGACACCTCTGGGTGTATATTCTGCACTGGCCAAATGGCAGTCAGTTGAGTGCCTGAGTCCTCACTGCCTTGTGTCATTCAGCACTGGAAGATGTCACCTTTTATTACAAAACAGTCATTTCATTACAAAATGATGAAAATAACTAGCTACCTGAGTGTACGTGCGTCGTATGCATTGTTTGTTCCCAACCGCACCCCTGGAAGCCTGGGTTTAGCCACTTAGAGAGCAGCAGGTGCCAGAGGGAGCATAGTTAGGACGTGGCAGACCAAGTCTTTTTGCTTCCAGGAGGCCATCCAGCTCCAGGAATTGTCCCCTGCAACTCTATCCGCTCCCTCTCGATGCTCCAGCTGGCTTGGGAACGTACGAGTCTCATGGTGTGGGTTGTGCTCACTTGAACCCATCCTTCATGCCTGGTAGGACGCTTCCTTTTTTCTTCCAAGACCCCTCTATTTTGGGGGAGGCTTTCATACTATATTCGCTTGCTTCGGTCCAGGTTGAGGGAGTAGTTGAACCCATGGTTTTTCAAAGCATTTTTAAAAGTTAAAATCTTTGCAGGGTTTTATAGAATCTATTTTCCCCCTTCTTTTTAAACAACCTTCTGATCTCTAGTTTTTTTTTTTAAGTCTCTTTTAAAAATAACATCGGTGTGGCCAACAGAGTAGTGAGTTGGCAACACATTTAGAGCACAAGGCGGGCACCGGGGAGTGAAAAGCAAAATACTGTCCAGTTTTTACCCAAATAAAATTCCACTGACTTTCTCTCCAGAGGAACGTAGTAAAATGTGAACTCTTGAAAAGAAAATGAAAAAAGAGATGCTGCTTTTTAATCTGCTTGGAATCTGCTCCGTTTTATGACCGAGATATAAATCGGCCTTAATTCTTACACGTGTCAGGAGAAAAGGACCATGGATTGGGTCGAAAAATTGAGAAGGCGTCAGAGTAGTGAAGCAGAAACGAGAGAAGTAGGGGGGTCTATTTTTTAATTAGCAAATCGTGTGTAGTGTAAAAAGTCAAGGAGCATTACTTATAATTTAGAATAGTGGCCCCTGTCCTACCCTTGTCAGTCCCGGTTCCTGGTGTCCCAAAGCAACTGCTCCAAACCCTTTGAGCTGTTTCTTCTATTTTATTTTCCTTAGTCCCTATATTTCTGAACAAAATGCTTTTAGTACTATGTCTTGATTCTTTTAAATTAATTATTATCTGTTGACTTTCTACTATGAAAGGTGACAATTTAACTCTCATTTTAACCTGCCTCCAGTGCACGCGCACACACACTCACACTCACACACACACTCACACGCTCACACTCGCTCTGTCTCTCTCTCTCTCTCTGTGCCTCTGTCTCTCTCCTCCCATCCTCCCCAAAAAGTTATCTTATCGGTTTTAGGAAAATCAGTATTTATTTTTTTCTTCACAGTCATTGTTGAACTGTTATTTATATATAGCTGGGTCACGTGGTGTACTATAATTACATTTCCTTTCCTGTGCAGTGTTCTTGCTTTTACTGGCAGTCACGATCACTTCTTTTTAATGATTTGCTTGGTTTTCTAGGTACCTCTCACTAACTCTGTTCCCTAATTTCATTCAATGGATGGGAAGCTTACAGCTTAGCCCGAAAACCACAGCCACAGAAATCTAAGTCACCCTGCCTGCCCCAACACGCTGGTCTCTCTTCCAAAGTGAACTTAAGAGTTCAAATAAACATTAAGGACATTCCTTCCCATCTGACACATCGGTGTTTGATTTCATGGTCCACTCACCATAGTTGAGGTTTCCTGGTGTTTCTCAAAACATTTGGCTCCTTCTACAAAATGTTAGACACTGAGTTCCAGAAGGAGGTGCACTCTGTTCTTTACCCATCGTGAGTGCAACTGACAAGAATAACTAGGTCGTTGTACTGGCCACTGAAGACTTCTGGAAACCCTTCCAATCTGGCTCAAAGCTCAGTGTGCTCTTCTGAGCGCTCCGTTGACCGCGTGTTTATTCCAACGGGCCCTGGGCAGCACTGCCAGTTGTGTTGGACTGGGGAGAGATCCCATGTCTGCATGTGCAGCAATGGTTCACAAGCAGAGTGGTTCCCCACTACCCCGGGACCTTTATCAATGTATGGAGATACTTCTGCTTATTATGACTGGGGTGTGGGGTGCTACGACAGTGGGGTACCTAATGGACAGAGGCCAGAGATGCCGCTAAACATCCTGAAATGCACAGGACAGACTCCCACAGCAAAGTTATCCACACCTAAATGCCAATAGGGCTGAGGTTGAGAAATCCCACTCTAAACTATTCAAAGCAAGATGGTCATTCTCCATTTGATTTGTTCAAAACTATTTTGAGGGAGAGATAAATGTCATTGGGAATTTATTAGTGAAGGAAGTGAGACAGACTTTTTCAGGGGTTTATGGCATTTAAGTACCCCAAGAGGTTGGTGATTGATCTGGGGATACTGAGATTCTGTACCTAGAGGCTAGGGAAAAGAGGGGTGTGATGAAGATCAAAGGAGAGAAGACCTGAGCCTCCAGGTATGGAGAAATAAAAATGATCTGATCCATTTTTCCTACCCACCTAGGTAGCAAGCCGCATCCTTGATGTTCTTAAAGTAAGATCATGTGTATGGAAGCATTTTGTAAACTGAAGTGGCATATAAATTATTATTAGAAAATGTTAGTAGAGTTGCACTTTCAAAGAAAGAATACATTGTGTATTCATAAGACATTAGAAAGGCAAAGATTTTGTTTTTTTCTTAAAATATGTCTTTAAGAGATGAATGTAGCATCTTCACGTACAACCCTTCGCAAGGAATGATTGTAATATCTTCCTGTCCGGAAGCCTATTGTACAGCGTTCAAATAAATATTTTGTCTTCCTCATTATGTAATATTTGATGGCTACAAGAGAATGGGTGTAGTAGATATGGAAGGTATTGAGCGTTACAATAAAAGGAGCGCTCGTGAACCCACTACGCAACTGAAGAGCGAGAACATCTCCCGTACTGTCGATCTCTCTCCTTTCCCCTGATGCCCGCCAGGTGCTTCCTGCCGGAAGCAGAGCCATTCTCCTTATTGGAGGTTTATTATTCCCTGGCCTTTTAAAAAGTCTCATCGTGTATGTATCACACATGCCAAAATTATCTTTCTTGCTTTGAGCTTTATACAAATGATTTTGTACTTCAGGTAGCGTTTGAAACTTGTCTTTTCTCCCTCAGCGTTCTGCTTCCAAATATCATTCGTGTTGTTGCCTGTGGCTGTAGTACATTCACTGCTGTTTGAATGTACTGGATGGAGACTGGATCGTTCCCTTTACAATTTCTTATTAGTTAGTTTCATTGTTACTTTTTGCTCTTAAAGATAACACCGCTATTAAACATTTTTGTATGTCTCTTGAAGCACACATACAAGGGAATGTCTCTGATACATACATGGGAATACGATGACTGAGTTGGAAGGTATGCAGATGCTGAGTTTGATAGGATAATGACGAATGGTTGTCCAGACCGCTTGTCCAAACATCCTCTCTTTCTCCAGGAGCGTTTTAGAGTTCTTCTTGCTCCTCGCACATCCTCACCAACATTTCTTATTGTCATTGTCCTTAAGTTTCAGTATAAAGAGTGTAAAGCAGTATCTTCCACTGTGGTTCTAACTTGTATTTCCCCAACCTCTAATCGGGTCGAACTTCTTTTCCTAGGTTTACTTGCCACTTGTGTTACCTTTACTGTGAAATACTTGTCGAGTTTCTCCATTATATATATGTATATATATATATATATATATATATATATATATATATATATATATATTAATTTATACTTACTTTCTGGATATTAATCCTTTTGTTAGCTAAATGCACTCAAAATATATTCTCCCAGTAAGGTTTCTCTTTCTGGCTTCATTATGATGTCTTTTGAAAAGCAGAAGTTTTTAATTTTAATGTAGTTCAACTAATTTATCATTTCCAGTTTGATCGATTGTGTCTTATTTATAAAATCCTTCCCTATCTCATGGTTATGAAACAATTCTCCCATACGTCATTAAATTTTTTTAAGTTTTAAGTTTCACTTTTCACATTTAAATAGTTTATTCAGAATTTTGTGTGTGTGTGTGTGAAAGATGTAAAATATATGTCCAATTTAAGTTTCGTTTTATATTAATATCCAGTTACCTTGAGAGTATTTAGCAGTTCACTTATTTTCCATTGCCATGTAAGACATCTCTGTCAAGTTTACATATGTGCAAGGGTCTATTTCTGGGCTCTTAGTCTGGTCATTTATAAATTTGTCTGTATGTTCATTGCTATCACAGTGTCTCAATTACTAAAGCTTTCAAATAAGTTCTAATATCTTGATAGGGCAATTTTTCCCTACTGTTTCTTCTTCTTCAAAAGTATTGTGATTATTTTCTTCCACGTAAACTTTAGTATCAGTTTGTCAAGTTTTTTTAATACGCTATTGGGATTTTTTGGTATATGAGAATTGACACGTTTATAATATTTTTCTATCCATGAGCATGGTATAGATATGCACTTATTTATGTCTCCTAAAATGTCTTTCAGTAAAGTTTTCTCCATAAATATTTTGCACGTCTTTTGTTCATTTTATTCTTAGTTCATTTTATTCTTTTGTTCATTTTATTCTTAATACCTTATTTTTGACTGCTTGTGTATAGAATTGTAATTAATATTTGTATAGTAGGATTATGTCCAGTCATCTTTCTGAACTCTTTTATCAAGTCTATTAATATTCTAATATTCTAATAACTCTTTTATCAAGTCTAATAATATTCTAATTTTTTTTGAGTTTTCTTTGTAGATAATTAAGTTTTCTGAGATCTAAGTTTATTGTTTTTTGTTTCTGCTACTTCTTTCTCAGGGAGAATGTTTTCTTGTGTGTTTAGTGATTTTTTTCAAATCGTGAGTTCCTATGTGATTGAATTTACTGAAACCTTCGAGAGTCTAAATTGAAGACTCTTATTTAGAGAAGATTCATGTGTGCTTCTTTTGCGAGCCCAGTGACCACTGGTGTTCTGAAACCATTTCAACACCCTTTGAGGGTCCAAGAAAAAGTCCTTGGTCCAATTTTCCTATTTTTTGTTGGCTTAGTGTTTTGACCCCAGCACTGTTATATGCATTTTTCCCTAAGGCAACTTTACCTTTTTTGTTTGCTCACTCTGTGTGTGTGTGTGTGTGTGTGTGTGTGTGTATTTCAATTCACAGCTCTTTTTTTTCCTTTAGAGATTTCCTTTGCGTGCTTGCACACCCCCTGATGGTTTAAAACATTTGTTTTAGTGTAACCAGGACCTAGCTGAGCTGTAGAAGAAGGCTCTGCAGGCATTTAGTCTGCCATTTTGTTGATGGTGGACATTCTTGATTTGTGCTTAGACCAAACTTATATCGGGTTCCAGTTTTTTCCTGCGTAGCCCACTTTCTGTTTTCCTGATCTGAAGGAAAGCAGGATTGGTAGGAAATGTGGTATCTCATATGAGGGTAGGGTCGTTTTTTGGTTTTGTTTTAAGTCAGGGAGCTGGCGGGAGTCAGCGTAGCCTCTCCCCGTTTCTGCAGTCAGAAAGTCTGTGACACAAATTCTTTACTTGGGCTTGAAATCTCCAGTCGCAGAGAATTAAATGTCAAGGTGGTTTTGTGATGTGGAAAAATCTCTCTGAGGTCAGTGGGAAAAAGCCACAAAGGGCCGTGAATTTCAAACCTTCTCCAAGGATTAGGAGATCAAGAGACATGGACATTATAGCTCTGATCTTTGAAGCTGGCTTTCTCGTAACAATGGATGTGCCTGTCACGAAAGAATAAAATACGCAGCTTTTTCGTGAGATGAGGCGTATGTTGCATTCATTAGCCTGCCCCTGCCTCTTTCGTTCCTCTGAGCTACGCACTGTTTTTTTTTTTTGTCCTCCACATTCCATGTCACTTTAAGTTTGACATGTGGCTAGAACTTTCAGACACAAGTCCATCCTCCCACAGCGATGCCAGGAGAGAAGTCCGAGGAGGCAACCGCGGTAACCCTGGCCTGAGAAAATGGGCCGAGGAGGTGGCGGTGCAGTTGGAGATTTGGAGAGATTCTAGAAAGACATGGGAGGTAAAATGGACAGAACTTGGTGGTGGATTCAGTACAGGGGAAGGAAGAAAAGTGAGGTGCCAAGGATGACTATAGGGCTTCGGGCCCCCTGGGCGGATGGTGGTTCCTTTTCCGAGGCAGGGACTTCGTTAGACCCCAGGTTGGCTGGTTTGAAACAAATCCGTTGGTTTGGGGCTGGTTAAATTTGAGATGTCTCTGAGACATTGAGTGGCGAGGTCACATTGACAGAAGGACGTGATCTAAGCCTGTAGTTCAGAAAAGAGGTCTGAGCTTTATCAACAACCAATTACCCCTCAAACATTTGTCTATATATTCTTTTAAGTTCGTGTAATTGTTACTTGGGTTTCATTTCCTTTTCTCTCTCTCTCCTTTTCTTTGGAGAACTTCTTTTTTCTTCCTAGCCCTCTCTTATGGTTTGTGTGCCTCTTTTGACTGAGGGCTTTCCTACCTTCCTCAGCCCCATCTGTAGGGCATGTCCCTCGCCTCTGCAGACTGCCTCCTGGATCACCGCGGGGTGTTACCAGCGGAGAAACAGAGGCAAAAGGAACAGCAGTTACAAGTCATTTGGAAATTATTCGAATGTGGGAAACAGGTTGCTATTTTGGGTGAGGACAAGTTTCCAGTGCAGAGGACATGAGCTGTTGCTGAGATGCTTTTTGAAAGGCACACTTAACAGTGTGGGCCCAAGACGGACCCCTCTGGGGAGGAATGTGCTGTTGGACAGATTCCAGCTCTCAGCGGGTGTACAGACGAGGCTGGCGAGGAGGAGCGGGGAGGAGGGGAGAAGGTTCGAGGCAAAGGGTTTGTTTCCAACGTGTACAAAACACTTAAGAATAATTTTTGTGACAAGTCGGTCAGACGAACCAGAATGAATGGAACCAGTCTGTCTTTCTAATGAAACTTTACTAGACGGTACTGATGCAGACTAGAAGCTCAGAACTTTATTGGGATATAGTCCCAGATTTCACGGTGGGGAAAGGAGCCCAAATGCTTCAGCCGGCAGAATAATCTAAAAGATTAGGAAATCGTGCTTAGTTCTAACATTTTAAAAATTGAAAAGAAGAACACTCAGGAAGACTTTTTCTGTATTGCTTAATGATTAATGTTATTAAAAACAAAACAAAACCGAGGCAGAGGGAAAAAATGTGTTTTTCACATGAAGGTTGTTTATTTGCCAAGCCTATCAAATTGACCTCCACTCTGGGAAGTCAGATTATGTCTGTTTTCCCCCCAGAAGTTTCTACACAGTAGGTCGTGATGACAGGAGTCTGGCTTCAGGCCCAGCTATCACTGGATTGTTGCTGGTGCTTGGGGGGTGACTACATGGTTGTGACAGCCAAGGAGACACTCAGGGCTTCTTAGAGACTTAAGCTGTCATTTTTGTGGTTCATGGAATCTACTTTGCCTTGTTCCCAAATCAGTTTCCCAAATAAAATTTCTAGACCAACTTGCAACTTTTACTGAGGTTAGTTTTCCACATGGGACTCTTATTAAGCTACTACTGTGTGATACAAATGTTCAATATAAACAACTATACATATATATATAGACTTGTATATCTTCTGGTGTGTGACCAATGTCTAGTGCTTACCAGGGGCCAGGCATTGTCCTAAGTGTTTAAAGGGCACTAAACCGTTTCACGCTCATCCTCATCCCCTAAGCTCGAACTTTTATGATTCTCATTTTATGGATGAGTAACCAGTGGCAGCGATGGTCAGTTACCTGGCCAAGGCCACAGGGAGTGGTAGCCGGGGGCTAGGGAGGGACCAGGTGCTTACTCGTGTTACTGCTACACCTCTACCTGGAAGAGGTAAACGTTTCAAAGTGTGTAGTCTCAATGATGTTTTATTTTCTCTTAGGAGTGATTGGGTGACCTCCTATAAGGTCATGGTGAGCAATGACAGCCATACGTGGGTCACTATTAAGAACGGATCTGGAGACATGGTGAGTCTGTCCCGTCCTCTACCCCCGGGGCCTAGCTGTGCAAAGAGAGGCAGCGCGTGCCCAGTCCGTGTTTGCACCTGGGTGTTTGCGGATCGCGTGTCCGCTCGAACCAGCTGCCGAGTCTGATGGATAATGACCCCCACCCCTGCCCCGATCCAGAAGCTCAGCGCCGAGCGGCCCACATTTAGGGCCCATATAAAATTCAGTCCTTCTGGGGTGCAGTGTCTTCCACAGTTTACAGGTCAGCCCTGGAAAGTCGTGTGGCACATGGGTAAACGGGGGCCCCGCGCAGCTACTCAATTCCGGTCCTTCGCTCACTCGCTTTAATCACCCTGATCTTTCGGTTCCATGATTCGCTCCGAGTTGGCCAGTTCTGATCATGCCACTGTCTTCCTCAGGTCCTCAAGTGCATGTTCCCAACGTGGTACCCGGTGTCTGCCGCGATCTCCGTTTTCGACCCTCTCTCTCGTTCTTAGCCCCACACACTCCTGTGTTCCTGAAAAAGCGGGCCAGTTGCTCTCCGTCCGCTGGGCTTCTCCATTCTCTGGAGAGCCTCTCGCTCCCGCAGATCTAAATCATTTTCCTTCAAGGCCCTGAGCGTGGCACCTCATCCCTGAAACGTTGCCTGGTTCCTTCCTCCTAAAGACCCAGAGCTCTGTGGCCGCCCCTTTGCTGTGGCACTAGTAGGTTTCGGCTGTGACATCTAAGTATTACCCTCTCCACCCACAAGATGGGAGCTTCCTGAGGACAGGTCCAGGCCCGACTCGGCTCCCTTTTCCCCTTGATGCCCAGCACGCGTGCGGTGCTCCCCAGCGAGGTCTTATGGCATGAGTGAGTTCCTGACTCTTTTATCCCTTGATAATAAAGCTCTCAAAGAGTCTCCTTTCCCCCCACCTTTGTGCATCAATAGATCTTCGAAGGAAACAGTGAAAAGGAGATCCCGGTTCTCAACGAGCTGCCCGTCCCCACGGTGGCCCGCTACATCCGCGTCAACCCGCAGTCCTGGTTCGACAGCGGGAGCATCTGCATGAGGCTGGAGATCCTCGGATGCCCGTTGCCAGGTGAGTGTAGTGTCCTCCCGCACTTCCTGCAGGACGGGAGGGCTGATGGGGAGCAGGCGCTGAGCCAAGACAAGGAACAATTAACCTAGCAATCTTTTTCTCGTGTAAAAACAAAAACAAAAAAACCATACCTATTGCAAAATACTTGAAAAACATAGGTAAGCAAAAAGAAAAAAAAAAAATTGCTCAGAAACACCATGAACATTCGGGGCCTCACCAACCGTGGCTCGCCTCTGGATTTTTAAGATGATGCATGTTTCAAGGCTGAAAATTCATTCCATACAAGCGAGCGAAAAAGGTAACATAAAACTTTTTCGGTAGCACATTTAATTGTCCTTGAGTGTTCCTGCCACACTGGGTAGAGGAGGTGGCAGAAGTTAATTTTAAACTTGACCGTGTACATATTCTCTTTCTGCTTAAATAGCATCACTTGGCTGCCTGTGTCTTTGGGTAAATGCTCGTTTCTTTAGGTTGTATTCCCCTGGCCCTCTTTTCACATGATGGTATCTGGCTGTGACTTCACAGTGGCAGGAAGGAGGGGGCCTGAGTCCACACCGTCTGGCTCCTTGCTGGTGTGTGCCCTGGACGGGCTTACCCTGGCTTGGCTCATGGCTGACTCTGTCTGGCCTTTCGGAGCTGATGAGTTTGTGCCCATGCGGGGCCTGCAGAAGGCCAGACTTCCTGACCAGACATCTCTAGGGAAGGAGACTGGCCCCCAGAGCACCCCTCAGATCCTTCACTAGGGCCTGTGGGAAATGCCACGTTCTTGTCGGCCCATAGTCAGGTCACAGGGAACGGCTTTGGTTATGGCTCCTATGCATCCTCTCCCAGAGCGGCTTTCTCTGTCTTGCCTTGTGTGAGATCGGGGCCTCGCTTCCTCTGGGTCCCTCCGGCACTGTCTGGGGGCGGGTACCACCAGCTCTGATGTGCTCGGAGGCCGCCGTATCCATCGTGCTATTTCTACAGCCATCCCACCCCCGACCATGAACTTACACTGACTGTGTTTTCAAAGCATATTTGGTGTCATTTATTGCTTCTCTCTCAATCCCATAATATCCCTGATCTTGCTTTGCCGACTGTGAATTTTTAGAACACAGACTGTATTGGTGAGAAACATGAGTTTATCTACCCACCTGCTTACCCTCGTTCCAGACAGATTCTTTGTTATAAATTCGTACTTACTAATTGCAAAACTTTTTCATGTCATTAAAACTATTAGAGACCATCTGTCTGGTGGATGCCTTCATCCTGGTTCACAGACAAAATCCCATGTTTTTAATCCACGCTTTAGAGTCTATAAAGGACCCCACAGTGAACCTCTTTGTTTCTCTGTCATCGTGCGTGTCCAGGGTCGCCGGGTAAGTTATAGGACTATTCGATTATAGGATCGTTGCTTAAATTAGATTATGATAAGCGGGTTTGCTGGTGCAGAAGGAGCGTGCATTTTCAAGGCAGACCCACAGGGAAAACCACATCTGTCGAAGGCCCGCCTGACTTTGGATCTGGGCCTCCTTTTGTGCCTGGTTTGTCCTGGAATTGCCATCCCAGGTCCCGCTGGCCGCCATCCAGAGCCTGCTGGGCCTCTCCAAGCGCGCCGTGTCTGTGGGCACAGCTGTGGGCGGGTGGGTGTGAGGCCCTCTTTGTGCCAGGCCAGGAGGCTCGCTCTCCGCGTCACTCAGCACGGCCTCGGCCTGCTCGCTTCACAGCGTGGGATCATGGCGTCTCTCTGTGGGCAGGATCCATCCGTCATTGGGAGAGGGCAAAGGGCAGCCTGGGAGAGTCTCATGAAATAAATATTTCCCTGTGAAGTTATTCTTGGGGGGTGTGTGTGTGTGTGTGCGCGCGTGCGCGCGCGTGTGCGTGTGTGTTTGAAGTTAGGTCCCGGAGGCAATTTAATCCTCACAAAGACAATTACAGTGGGAAATCTCAGTGGGTTTCAAGTGTGGACCCAGAATTGGTCAATTTTCCAAGCTCAAATATTTAGGGTCATTTTTCTTCTAGAAGTTTCTTAGCAGTCTGCCCATAGCGGAACTGGCCTTTACTCATGCTGCCTGGTGGTTGTCATGTCCAAGGGCCTGGGGCGGCACACGGGGCCCCCAAGTCCATGTGCATCTCAGTGCTCATTGTCCTGTTGTTGGCACAATCCATCTGTGCAAGTTAATGAGGCCAAAGCCAGGGGCGACCCAACCCACTGGCCCCTCAAACCCAGGGCGACCTAGTGGTCTAAGTGGGGCCACCTAGATCCTGTTCTTCCTGGGACTCTGGTTTATGAAAAATTCACTTACTTTGCTTCTGCTTCTCTTTGCCCTGTCTTTCCATCGCCTGCCATCTTCCCGTGCGTGCCCAGGTGGGGCCAGCGGAAGGTGGTGATTCTTTCTAAGACTTTGTGAATAACGTTTCCAGAGATTTTTGAACTGGAAACTGAATTACCCTATACCATGGTCTATTAATAGGCTTTTTAAAGCTCAAAGGTAAAAGAAAATGTTCTTTAATGGTTATAGAGTTTCAGTTTTACAAGATAAAAAAGTGCTAGGGATCCATTTCACAATGATGTGAACATAACACTACTCGACTGTACTCTTAAGTTTTATGTTGTGTGTTTTACCACACTAAAACTTCAGAAAAATTCAAAAAATAATTTTGTAATTGTTAATTTTTTTTAAAGTAAAAGTTTTCTTCTGCAAATTTGAATGGACTTGTCCATTTTGGACTAAAGATTTGTACTTACCAGAACCCAGGGAGCGCTTCTTAGGATAAATATTTAATAATGAAGAATTCAGGTTAAGACACACACACCAGCTGACTCCCAGGTCACAACTTGGTGGTTTTCAGGTTTTTTTCTCTTATAAACAACACTGCCTGGTTCTGAAAAGGGCCCCATGAGCCCGCATGCTGTGTCCTCACCAAGCGACAGGGCTGTGCCCAGGGTCCAGGAAAACGAGCTTCGGGCGGGGGGTGGTGATGCTTGAGCCCCAGTGAGTGCCGCTCAGCACCTTCTTTTATGAACGTGTGACTTTGACCTCTGAGGAAAGTTGTCACTCCTTCCCCAGCGTCGTCTTGGCCGCCAGGTCTGAGCGACCATCCTCCCTCTGCACAGTGCCAAAGTGACCAGGGATCTTGCGTAGGACTCGCAGGACCTTGTCGTGAGCCATGCAGAGGTCTCGGGGAAGGACCTTTTGCTCCCTCGAGCTCGAAGAGCTGCTGCAGGGTGGTGCCCCATGAGGAACCCAGAAATGCTGTCCGTCCTTTCTCCTAGTACGTACACCCTCCCAGGCACAAATCACTGGAAAAGGGGTTTAATCGTAAGGCCAGCACCTGTCTTGCTGAGCTGTAATCCTCGATGAGCCAGCCCACCTCTCATCAGTATGTCCAAGTTAGGGACGGAGGGTCCCAGCTGCAAAGGCTTTTAAGCTACATCTGTTTGCTTTGCTGCCTTCCGCTTTTCTTCACAGTCAGGCCACAGTTCGAATACTCTCTTGTCCTGTGGGATCGATCGCTAGGTTGAGCCCAGGCCCGGGCCGTGGAGTAATCGGGTGGGTGACATGGAATCACTCACGGCCACGATATTTAGGCCTCCTTTTGCTACGGGACCACCGTTTATCAGCCGCGGCCTCTCCCATCAAAACTGGTTCTCAGGCCGTCTGATCAGAAGAGGAGATGAATTCACGTCCCTTTCAGGGGCAGCTTGGGGACAGAAGCGGCATGAGCTTGGGCTCAGATCAGACCTGGGCTCAAAGTCCACTTCTACCCCTTGGCAACCGTGGCTGCGGGCAGCTGGCGGAAGTACCTGTGCTTTGCTTGCTTCATCTGCAAAGCGGAGTCAGTACCTTCCCTGTAGACTGGGGACTAAGTCCTTCATCTTCGGGGTCACCTTTTCTTTAAACATCCCTGTTCGAGCAGATCAGGATTTTGCGTAGTCGAATAATAGAAGTTTGGAGTATGATTTTAGGCTCCATGTGCCCCATCTGGAGTTTGTGCCCGTAACTAAGGGGTCCCAGAAGGAATCTGCTGGTTTCCAGTACATGTGACGTATCGAACCAAGCACAGGAAAGGAGGCAGGGACTGAATCCCCAAAGCTCCCTCTGTGAGGCCTTGCAGACGGACTCTGTTTCCGACATCGGAAGTCTTGCTCGAATCAGCCGAAGGGGGAAAGGAAAATTTTGGCTCACATAAATGGAAAGTCCGGGGGTAGCTCTGACTCTGGCTTCAGACAAAAATGGGCGTAATCTCTGCGGCCTTCTCCATGCAGCCGGGGTTTCCACCCCCCGCCCCTCTGCCGACTGCCCCACAGCCAGGAGGGAGGCTGGTCACTACCATCCCAGACTGTCCTGCCTCCCTAGTGACTTCGGCAGAAAGACTTTCCTTCTACAGCTCCGGGTGGAACGCCATCTGATCGGCCCGCCATGATCCTGGTATTGGGATCAGCTGAGCCAGTGACTGTGGCCTGAGGACAAAGTGTTTAATTGGCCGGACCTGGGTCACATGTCCATACCTGTGAATGGTCGCCAGGGCAATTCCATCGGAACCATCTGGAACACATTCCCCACAGGAGAAGGGGAACCTTTTGTCCACAGAGGGAAGAAGGGGACAGTGGGTTTGGCGGACTCATCGTAGATTCCGAGCCCCAGGAGGGCTGAGCTCTGTTCCCACTTATCTCCTTATCGAGAGTGTTAGACTCTTAGGTTCCCAATAAAACTTTATGCAGTTGGAATAAGTGGACAAGTAAAGGAGGATTTGGTCCGAATGTGGGAGGTGGAAAGTTCTGAAAAATACTCAGCCGTGGTTTTGAGGCAGTTCATGTCCTTATGCAAACGGATTCGATGCGAGCCTGAGAGAACCCTGCCGAGCAGAGAGCGGTTTGCGTGTTTGTTCTTGGCGTTCTGAGAGTTTCTTCAGTCCCTTTGGAGAACCTGGAAGGCATAATCTGGGTTCAAAGACAAAGGGGGCTTTAAAGAGTTTGGGAAAGAGGCCCCTGGGGACCTGGGCGGAGGGGGGTTTGAATAGCTCTTAGAAAACGGCATGTGTGTAAGTTAAGTGTAAATTAATGTGAAAAATACACGGTACCTTTGCTTTTAAACACAGAGGTTTAGGAATCACAGGGAAGGCGGCTTGCCTGAGGGCGGGGTCAGCCGCCACTCCAGAAGGAAAGTCTCTGCAAAGTAAGTGGGGGTGTCTTTTGGCTAAACCTGAATTGCTTTTGCTTCCTTTTCTGGACAGATTGCCAGTTTGCCCTCCCACGTTATTTCTCTGTCAATGACAGTCATTTGTTTCTAATAGAATTATTGGCAAACCTTTTGTGAATATTAAAAACTGTCTTTTCATTGTTCGCGTCTGTATGTGATTTTCGGCTCATCGTGAACCCCGGCGAGTCTCGTGAGGCTTTCACGACCTGTGTGGCGGTGGGGACGCAGACATGTGTACCGTGCACGAGGACCGTGACCCTGCTGGAGGTGTGCTCAGTACTTTTGAACACGGTGCTTCTCAAACTTCTGAGCCTGTGGAGCCGCCTGGGAGTTTTAAAAGTGTGAATTTGATTCAGTAGGTTAGGCTGGGTCTGACAAGCAGCCAGAGCACTGGTTTGCGGACCACACTGGTGGCACACGTCGGGACTCGCTGCTCTGATACCGCAGGGAGCATCGCCCACCTGTGCCGCCACCACCGCCTCCAGCATCGCTCTTCCAGAGACTTGCATCAAACCGACACCTGCTGTGGTTCTGACCTCGCCTACGTGGTTCCGGGGTTGGTAGAATGACCTGTAAAGCTCCGCGTTCTCACTAGTTGTGGGGAGATCTGGGCCGGCCAGGACTTCCGGCTGTGTCCTCCAGGGAGAGATATCGGGGGCGCTGGCTGAGGTCGGCCAGGAGGAGGACCTCAGAGCCCACTCGCTCCTCCTTGTCCTCGCCTTGCATCTGAGTGTTCTTTGTTTCTGTAATTGTATGAACAATACATGCTTATATTATAAGCATGAAAAAGAAAAGTCACTTTATATGGAAGGGAATCCTGTCAGGAGCGGACATGTCATCCCCAGGCCCCCGAATCCCAGTCCCCGGAGGTGACCACTGTTTATACATCCTGATTATGCCTCTTGGGGTGCTTCAGACCCAACAACAGACCACCAGCTCCCACTGGCTTAATGGCTAAGGGACTTTGTCACCTGGTGTGATTGGCAGCCCCGAAGGACTGGCTTCCATGTTGGTTCACTCATCAGCTCCTGAGGTCGCTGGGACTCTCTCTGTCCCCCACCTGGAGAGATTCTCCCTCATCCTCCTCTGCTACCTTGAAGTCCCCCCTTCAATCTGGACCAGTGAGAGTGGCCAGGGAGTGCTTTGCTCTGCTGGGCTTGGCCCAGCTGTGTCGGGCCCTTAGAGCGGGGGACCTGAGGTCTGCTTCTGAGAAGTGGGGAAGTCGAGGGGGGGACCCTAACAACACAGGCTTCTGTGAGGAAGGACAAATATGGACTGAATGCTGGTAAGCAACTAATAGTGTCCCCCAGACTTCTAAAAATTTCCATTCATGCACGCAGTTGTGATATTCATTCATTCACTTTTCATTCATTCATTCGTTCATTCGTTCAGTGCTGACAGTTTGCCAACATACAGGTTATCCCAACTAATACTAGCAATAAACCAGTGAGGGAGGTGCCAGTATGTTTTCTGTTTACGGTGAAGAAACTAAGGCAAAGACTATCCGGTGACATGTCCTGGGTCACACAGCATGTAAGTGGACAAGCAGAGATCTGAACCCAGGCATCCTGGCTCCAGGCCCATGCTCTCCATCACTAGGTAACTCTGACCCCTAAGAAGCGTCTTGAAAGTTGTCTCTCTCACCTCTGTGCCTGTGTGAGAAGCTGGAGATCGGGCTGTGTCCCCACACGAATCGGGCACCCAACAGAGCCACCGCACGTAGTAGAATGATGTCTAAGAGTTCAAAACCGTATTTCTCTTCCTAGATCCAAATAACTATTATCACCGACGAAACGAGATGACCACCACCGACAACCTGGACTTTAAGCACCACAGCTACAAGGAAATGCGCCAGGTAGGACCTGGGTTCGTCGAGGGGTGATACACGTGCACCCCGAAACACGTAGGCTTTTATTTTCAGAAACTAGGAAGATGTGTTAGGGGTAGAATCTGAATGATCAGTTTGGTTTGCTGAAGCCACACTCAATGCTTGTAGTTTCAAGGTTGAGAAAGCCTCGTTGGATTTCTACTTGATCTCTCTTTCGGGCTAGTTAAAGCAGAATCTTTAGGAGGAGGATCTAATTTGTAAAAGCTCTCTCTGTGATTCTAACGTACAGTCAGTCTTCAGATCTCTGGCCCGATGCCCTTACAGCTTCGAGCACTTCCATACTGTCAGGAGGAAAAGGTACTCCCAGATGAGCTTGTCCCCTGATTTAATTACAGAAACCAAGGCATTCGGAGCTCTTGGTGGCGTTTTTGTGTACTAGGTGCAGAGGGAGAGGGAACCAAACATTTACCGGGACTGGCTGAAACTGCAGTCCCTATGCTGAGGGCTTGGCCTCTGGAATCCTGTTCAGGGTGTCCCCCAAGCATGATGCTGGAAGGGGTGGGGACGCGCTGGCAAATGAGAAGTCCTCAGATATCAAAGAATCTGCTTGCGGAGACAACCGGCCGAGAAATGCCCTAATAGATGCATTTAAAGAACCGGAACTCACCAAGGCCAAATTAATGTGGCTCAAAGCAGGGGCTCCTAGATGCTGAGGAAAGGAAGCAGCCCCCCAACCCTGGTGAGGTTGGGGCAGTTAGACCAAGTCCCACCCCAGGGAATCGGCAAGCCCGGCCTGTCCCTGTGTCCTTTCGGTGGACACACACACAGCTTCCAGACACCCATCAGCACAGACTTAGAGGTGGGACGTGCTAAAGAAATTGTCTTGCACCTTGCTCCTCAGAAATCACGATAATGAGTTTGGGTCTGCGGGCCGTGAGTCACCCTGCCACTCTGCGTTCTTGGGGATTAAGTGGCTCAGCTCACCGCTCCATCTGGGGGAGCACTTGTGTGTTAGCCCAGCTTTGCTTACTGGACATCTCCAGACATCTTTTCCAGCCCAGAAGTTAGACAAACATCAACTCAGTTGGTGCAATTACTGTCAAGAGCAATATATCTAAATGCATTTAAACAGACTAACTGCACGGAGGGTCCGGGTAACTGGTGTCTTTAAATAGTCGTGCTGCATGGGAAACTGAGGTTCTTCTCTAATAAGGAGAGCTTGGGTAGGGGGGGGACTGTGTATCATCTGCCAACTCCGGTCACTGTCCTTGGTAGATGTGAGTGCTAAGAAGAACCTTGGCATAGTCAGTGCAGCCTTGCGGGTGACGCTGGATGACCCCGCCGAGGGCCCAGGGCCCAGCGCTCGACTGGCGAGCATCTCTCAGTCCTGAAGAGTGTTCAAGTGGCAAGTGATCTGCCGCTGGGATCCTTGACTCCTGGGGGCAGGAAAGCAGCTAGCGTTTTTAGCAGTTGCCCATATGGAGTCTGCTAGGTTACTGTGGAAATCCTTCTACTTCAGGGGAAAAACAATGTTAGTTTATCCTAGTATTGAAAGAGACATTTACAACAAACAAACAAACAAACAAACAAAAACGAGAAACGGCAGCAGGAGCAGAAAGACAGAAGAGAAAATAGGAAAACTAACTGCATTGGGAGAAGTTCCCGAGAACGTGGATGGCTCTGTGTGCCGGAAATGGTTCTAGAGCAGCGACTTAGAAGGCACTGTCCTCTCCCAGGGGGAACCCACAGGTGATGGGGACGGGGAAGGAACGGGGAGAGGCAGGAACACTGATATTATAAGGCGGAGTCACGTAAGCATTCCCAGTGCTAGAGGCCTCGACAGCTCCTGTCATGATTTATAATTGCGTAGTCATCTGTTCGTCTGTGTGTATGTTATGTCTCCTTTCTTTGGGACCACAAAGGCAGAGACTCTGTCGTTTTATCAGAAATCCATAATGTGTACTAGGTAAATATGTACCTCTGAGGTTGTCACAGGGGAGATGTTGGGGGAGAAATGACCGGCTTGGTTGGCTATGGTTGGGAAGGGCTTTGGTGGCAATGGGGCTGGCTGTCCTCCAAGACCGTCACCTCCGGGGTGGGCGTCTGTGTCCTTCACCCCCAGGCTCGGGCAGGCGGGGGCGGGAGGAAGGGTGCTCTGAGCAGCGTGGGCGGTGAGAGCAGAGGTAGGAGGTAAGCAGAAATGGCATGTTTCTGGAACGGCGGGCAGTCTGCTGGGAGGGGAGACTGGCCCGCTCAGAGACACTTCTGGAATGCGTCTGAGAATCAGGGGAAGTTTTTACATGAGCAGAGCTCAAGGAGATCCATCTGGAGGTTGTTTGGAGAGCAGACTGGTGAGTGCAGCCAAGTCCCCAGGAGAGGGACCTACTGGGCCTAAAGAAGGAGGGGGTGAGGCATTTTTGAGGCGCACTGGCTGGTCCTAGGCCAGCTGCTGAAGTGAGCTGGGGAGAGAAAGGGGGCTGGCATGCTTCCGAGGGGATGGGGCACCGTCCGCAAAGTGGGGAAGTAGGTGGTTTTGTGGGAAAGGCTAATGACTTGACTTCTGGATTGGGCACGGCGTCGTCAGCCTCCGGACGCTCCGCGCGTCCCGGTTGGTTGGCCGGTCCGTTGGGAGCGATGCACTAGAAAGAGGAAGGTAGGAGGATGAGTCAGAAGGCAGCAGCTAGCGGTGTGGGTTTCCAGGGCAGCTGAGGATGGCTGGGGCCTCAGGCTGCGGGGGTCCAGTGGCTGAGCCTGCCACCTGCTCCATGCTCAGCCTGCCGCTGGGGGCAGGTAACGGCGGCAGGAAGCCAGGGCAGGGCAGCAGGCCAGCAGATCCGGACCAGCCCACCCCTCACCCGCGGGGTGCCGCTCACTGTGATTCTCTCCCGCCTTCCTCTCCCTGGGATTCCATTTCCATTTGATCAGATGCAGTGTCTGTTTCTCAGGCAAATGAGCAAAGACGATGGATGAGGACTTTCTTCTCTTCTCTTCAACATTTGAAGTCATCGAATAAACAATATTGTCCGCATGTCAGGTGCAAAGGAAGGTCTGAAAGTTAGTCCTCTGTGAGCCCACGACCCGCAACAGTCAGTGGTTTTCATTTCGCCCTATTTCTATCCAGTGTTTGAATTTCTATCTTCCGAGAATTCATACGCTTTTGTTCAGAGGATGGTTACACTTTTGCCCTGCTTTTGTTAGCGAATCCTGGACCACTGGCCGTCTTTCACACTAGCCTCGCGATTGTAATCGTGTTGCTGCAGAATGTTCCAGTGAGGGTTGCATTATAGTCCCGCCGCTGTCTTCCTGCTCTGGAGCATTTGGGGATCACCTAGCTTTTAATGAATACTGAGGCAGCGTGAAACGTTCTGCAGCAAGTGTCATCGTGCATATCATGTCACCAGTCTCTGTGAACCGTTTCTCTCTGATACATGGCAAGAAGCGGAATTACTAGAAAATGGGGCGTTTTCATGTCTTTTCTTCAGGAACAGAGGGAAACGGTGGAGCCCAGAACTCAGTAGATACGAGGGCAGCAAAATGTCTTCCTGTCTCAGAGACGAGGAAAGAGTCGTGATGGAACTGAGGGTCTTGCCATCGCTGGTTCTCTCTAAGGCAGGGGTCCCTAATTCCTGGGCTGTGGACCAGTACCAGTCCGTGGCTTGTTAGGAACCGGGCTGCACAGCAGGAGGTGAGCGGTGGGCCAGCGAGCAGAGCTTCATCTGTATCTGCAGCTGCTCCCCGGCGCCAGCATCACCGCCTCAGCTCCACTTCAGATCATCGGGCTTTAGATTCTCACAGGAGCACCGGTCCCTGGGGCCACAAAAGGCGGGGACCGCTGCTCTAAGGTGATGTTTCTCAACCTGGTTTCATTAGCGCCTCCTAAGCAGGCTTTTCAGACATTTTTCTTAATTTTCCTCCAGCCTTTATATTGAATACTAAGGAATAAGATTTCATTGGGTAGGTTTGAGCTTTGGAGGGCCACAAAGCATTGTAATATCGAAGACTTGTAGCCCCAAAGAGCCAATTTTTTCCTCCTTGGGAGTGATGTCTCCCCTATTGAGAATTCATGCTCTAAGACCATGAAGAAATTCTAGTCCTTACTCTTAAGACCCATTAAGACCTAAATATTTACCACTCAGACCCAAGCTCCAAAAAAAAAAAAAAAAAAAATATTGACTCCTTTTGGAAATAAGCAAGGTGGGTCATCACCCAGGCCTTCGATGGTGCTTTTGGCCACCAGAGAAACCACAGATGGCCACTACACAGAGAGAATTGTAAAGAACGTCTTGTAAAGGATGTTCTTCAAATGCCTGTGTTCTCATTCTTATGTGAGAAAAGACACTTGTCATAATGGCAATACTCCATCCTATTACCGCGACACAAAGAAGGAAAATGTGGCTGGTCACAGAACGCTGTGACAGTGGGTAGAATATAAAGAGGTGACTCTGATGACTCATGCTGAGAGCATCCCACACTGAGGGACTAGCCGTGGCTAAGTGTGCATCCAAAAGACGGTATTCGTCTTTTTCCAGTGTCAAGGTCAAGGTCATGGTCTCTAACACAGGTGGCACATTCTCCAGCAGCTCACCGAGAGGGGCAGGAGAGTAAGCATTGAGTGACAGGCAGGCTCCGTGCCGGGGGCTCGCGTTCATCACCTAATTAAGGGTAAGCAGAGCGGCTCTGTGTCTGCGGAACTCGTTATTGATCGAAAGGCGAGACAGTGGGCCGCCTGCCAATCCGAATTTGTGAGATCGATGCCGGTAGCCGAGAATGACAGTGTGATCAGCAGGGATGAGACCGCGGGGCTCCAAATAAGATGGGAGGTGGGGTTGCCGTGGCTGTTTTCTTAGATGGTCGCCGTGTGCTGCAGACAGGTGTGCTGCTTTTCATTGCTTAGCTGCACCTTCACAGACAAATAAGAGCCTGGAGCCCAAAGCCCTGTCTCCGTCTAGTACGAGCTGGGGGACCCTGGGCAAATCACTCCGTGTGGCTCCCAGCCTCGCTCTCCATTTTTGTGACATGGGGGCGATCACCTCTACTGCTTACCTGCTTCACCCAGTGGTCACGACGGTGAGATTCAGCAAAGAAACAGAATGCAGTATTACATGACTGTGTATTATCAGTGACTTTATTACCGTCTCTTGTTAAAACGTGATGCATCTCACCTGCGGCCCCACCTTGACCTTGCGTCACGTACCCCTCCTGCCGATGGGCATAGAGCTGCTTTTCCCTTGTGTGTTGTTTCTTAACTTCCGGTGGGTTTCTGCTTTCACCTTCTTGAGAACAAGGGTTGTTTACGGCCAGAATTCTCTTTCCCTCACCTGGATGCTGCACACCAGGTGAGTTGTCAAAGCGAAGCACGTTTGCCCCCCAGGAGCGAGAGAGAATTAGACCCGGAGTTCCTGAGCAAGGCTGCACCTGTAACAACCCGTGGGTGTCATAAACACAAAGCCGCAGCAGCGATAAATCGCTCCAGTGCCTCAGAAATGTTCTCTGATGCTCCTTAGACACACTTCGCGCAGTCACTGCAGAACGTTGTTTTGAAAGGCAAATGAAGTGCACAGCTGTATAACTTTACTTATCATCAGTTCTACAGAACACCAGTTTTCCAGTCCTCATAGATTTTAACCCGCCTTGAAATTTGCAACATATTTGTTTATTTACAAGTTTAAAGACATTTTATGGATAATTTGATTGATCAAGAATTTTTTGAAAGACGGTTAGGACACATCCAGGTCCACATTGTCCCTCTGGGCTATGCCCTTCCTTAGGTCACCAACGACCCAGCTCCCGCTCATCTTTCCAAGGGTCGAACCTTCCCCGATGGACGCCGGCCCGCTCACACCCTGGCCGGACTGTCCTTCCTTGTTGCTTCCACAGCATCTGCGTGTCCGTCCTGGTCTTTGACACACTGTCGCGGGATTGTCCCGTGAACGCTCCTGCTGCCGCCACGAGCGTGGCCGGTCTGGTGTCTGGCCGAGACGGCCTTTGAATCAGATCAGGATTGTGCAACAATTTCACCCAGCAAATCAAGGGCGTGTCACGGGTCACTGACGGTCCTTGTTCAGAGATGGAAGGAAGGCGACCTCTGGGGACAGTGTCTGTGTCCTTCACCCCCGAGCGCAGCTTGTGCCCCTGCCACTCCCAGAGCCCTGCTTACCTCCTGGGCATCTTGTCACATTCCCGCGGGTGGCAGCTGTCAGTCTGATGAGCTCGACTGTCAAAGCGAAACTCAGAAAACAGCACGAGTCTATTTCACTTCCTGGCGGAAGCCTGCTGCCCCGACCCTGAACCGCACGACTCCCGTCACCATGGCCGCCCTGCGTCCCCTTGCTGAGCACCGGCGGAGTGGGACGTCGTATGACTCCCGCCTGTCACTGCACTGTGAGCCCTGGGAGGGCAGGAGCGGGGACTGTTTCCTCAGCCTGACGTCGTAGAGGTTCCTTAAATTGTGAAAGAAACTGATATTCAGTAATAGATAGTTATTTAGCCAGAGATATAGAGCTAAAAGGCTCAGTCTGTCCCTTAAAGGATCTGTAGTCTAGTGAGGGGACAAAAGAAAACAGGAAACCACAGTGAAGAGATAATACGATAGCCAAGGTCAGGGATAGCCACAAGCAAGGGAGGTGATGCCACCAGCAAGGGAGGTGATGCCACCAGCAAGAGAGGTGATGCCACCAGCAAGGGAGGTGATAGCCACCACCCAGGGGTGCTGGGAGGACAGGAGACCACCCCAGGCAGAGGACAGCGCTGGTGTGTGTTGAGGGTGGGGATGCCTGGGGTGGTGGTGCGGGCTGGCGGGGGGAATAGCAGGTGGCTGTCTTCCGGGGAGCTCTGCCCGCCTTAGTGCATTGCCCGCATTGCTTAGGCCGTTAATCCATTGTGTTTTCCAGCTGATGAAGGTTGTGAATGGAATGTGCCCCAACATCACCAGAATTTACAACATCGGCAAGAGCCACCAGGGCCTGAAGCTGTACGCTGTGGAGATCTCCGACCACCCCGGGGAGCACGAAGTTGGTGAGGTCACCCCTCTGGGATGCCTCGGTCCCTTCATGTCTGGTGCCCTCCTAGAGAGCACGGAGACCGTTCTGCCCGGGAGAAATTCATGGAACAGGGCTGAGTGGTGCACGCAGCGCCCACGCAGGCGGGTTCTGCAGAACTTGGTTCTGTGAACCTTTCGTCTCATGATTCGGGTTGTTTACTTATTTAAGCTAGAAGTTATCTTCCTTTGCTCCCAATGGACCATTTTGTTACTTCCATTCTCCAGCTCTGGGTCAGCCACACTAACCAAAGAGGAAAATGGCCGGAGTTGGTTAGGACAGCATCCTTTTCTGGCAGAAAATTCTGGATTTCCTGTTCATTAATGGCTCAAGTTTGAGGAGGTCCCTAATTTTTTAAAAAGTTTCAATCTTATTTTCAAACATTTTCTATTTCCAGCCATTTCCCATGAGTCACTCGTGAGAGCATATTTTTCCCCAGGTCAGAGGGACTTCTCTGGTCCGTTTTATGGTAAATCCACGAGCCCTTTAGAAATCCCCCGATAATTAAGTCCAGAGATTTGTCTGATTCATGCAACTAACATTCATCAGTATTTCAAAATTTCAGGAGTTCGTTTTAAAGAGTAAGGGCTTATCTATGAGTAAAATCACATTTCCTCAAAAGCAGTAGCTTCACCAATGCGGGAAAGAGAAGCATCATCAGCTCGTGCCCCATAATGATAAATTCCAACCCTGAAAAACTGAGCTTTGAAAAAAAACCCCAAAAAACCTCAGACATCCCCTTACAAAATTCTGTCTCTGCTGACTTGTGCTGCTGGCCTGTTTTCTGCTTATATTTATTCATCTTTGTATCCTTGTAAAATGTAATCATTTTAAGAAAAATAATTACCTCCCAGAAGATAAAAGTCATTTCCTTTTTTTTTTTAAATCATTTTTATGGCTTGTGTTTTATTTGTTAATTTAAACTCGAAACACTGTGCTTTTATTTATTCTCGTTAAATAAGAATAAACATTATTAGCTTGTGGTTGTTATCATCTAAGATTTTTTTCTACACATTTTCTTATTTATCTGACTCTTTGGGCATAAAAGCATAGAACTGATATAATTTAGGAAGTTTATTTGAAAGATTAGATAGGGCTAATATTGTACATTGATATCATTCAGAGATTTTTTTATTCTAGCACAGGGTGATAAGGGCTGTTTTGCTGCGGGCACCTGGTACGCACCTGTATGTCTTCTGTCTCTGAGTCCAGGTGAGCCGGAGTTCCACTATGTTGCCGGTGCCCACGGCAACGAGGTGCTGGGCCGGGAACTGGTGCTTCTACTCATGCAGTTCCTATGCCAGGAGTACCTGGCCCGGAACGCACGCATCGTCCGCCTGGTGGAAGAGACGCGGATTCACATCCTCCCCTCCCTCAACCCCGACGGCTACGAGAAGGCCTACGAAGGGGTAATGCCTCCGCGCCCCTCGCTCCGAGCTGCGGCTGGGCCCCGCCTGCCCGGCCTGCTCGCCCGCGGGTCGAATCCCACATTCGGAGCTCGCTTGTTGAGTGTCTCTCCACTGAGACGAGGTCTATGAAAGATGCAAAGCAGGAATTGAGAATGATGAGGACCCCGAGAGGTGGACATGCCAACGGACTGGAGAAAATGAATGCAAATAACACACACACACACACACACACACACACACACACACACACCTGCACACACACACAGAGAGAGTGAGAAGAATAGACTAGAATAAGAACACCTGACATTAAGCACTTAATCAAGGCAAGCACCAACCCTGATTCTTATGACTTGTCTTATTATTCTGATATATCATTTATATTTCATGTTCTAATTATGGTGTAGAATTTGTATAGGTTACACTTATGTGTGGGATATACATATGTATAGAATTAAGTATAGAATGTGGTTAATATTATCTGGGACTATTATCTTGGAATAAAAGGGGAAACTATACTTAAAACGATGGTACCTATCCAATGCGAGCTTTCCGATTCAGAATTTTAGATGTATTTATTGGTACAAATAGTTAGGGATTTGCTATGCCTGTTGGTTAGGGGTTTGTGAGCCAGAATTGTGGGCAGGGCAGGGAGAATGTATGAATGCCACGGCTGTTGATTTTGCAATGACGAACTGAGATTCGTTAGCACTCGGAGTTTCATCCGACCAGTGTAGAAGCTCTCAGAGGAGAGAGGAAGGGGACGCAGGGGCTAAGACTTTCTGGTCACCGCCTTGGGGCAGGAACCACCCTCTGCCTTCCCCCCTCACAGCGATGCGGCTGCGTTATCCATCACCCACCAAATAGTAATAGAAGGTGTTTTGATATTATCCTTTGGATGTCATCTTTGGGTCAGAGGGGGTGTAGAGGCTTAGGGATACACCCCAGGTGGAGATGGAGGTGGAGATGGAGGCGTCCTAGGTGTGACAGAGTCAGCTCCGCTCAGGAGCCTGTGGGGTCCTCACATTCTGAATCGTCTCCAGGGCTCGGAGCTGGGAGGCTGGTCCCTGGGACGCTGGACCCACGATGGGATCGACATCAACAACAACTTCCCCGACCTAAACACGCTGCTCTGGGAGGCGGAGGACCGGCAGAACATCCCAAGGAAGGTTCCCAACCACCACATCGCCATCCCGGAGTGGTTTCTGTCTGAAAATGCCACGGTGAGTGGAAATACCCCGTAATCTGCAGAGCGGCGGAAGGCCAAAGTCAATACCCGGTATTTGCAGAGGATGTGACATTTAAGCACAAGACAAAACCGCTTTTTCTGTCATGTTTTCTCCAAGTGTGCTGGATAATAACTACCTTTTACATTTGATATTTGAGGAGATTCTTCATAGAAATCATTTCATTATATTTCTGTACAACCCTGCAGTGCTTTAACAGCAAAGAAAAAATAATAATTCCCCTGAACTGGGCGTGTTTGTAACTAGCATGGTCGCCCTTAGCTTTGGTAGTTATACTGCTACAAGATTGTCCTTCGCCCTCGCCGTTGAGGTATCTTATTTTTCTTTTAATAACTCCCCATGGATTTCTTCCATGGGGTACTTCCTCGGAAGGAAGAACGCAATTGGGTGAGAAGTGTTTTGTTTCACAAAGAATATGTTGTAGAAGAAATAATTTTCACACAACTTCCCATGCCTTTTCCAGCCTCCTCGGCCCATTGCCTACACCCCTAACTTTGACAGTGTGTGTCCCTCACGAGGTCTGGTTTGATGGCTGTATACATACAGCGTTAGGGCGAGGGTCATTTGCAACAACAGGAAAAAGCAAATAGCGGTGGCTTAATGAGGGAGAAGTTTGTTTCTTTTTTTCACGTAAAAAGACCCTGGAGGTGGATGGTACACGGTTGGCAAAATAGAAGCCCCATGACCATCGGGATCCAGGGAAGCATCCATCTTTCTGCCTCCGCTGTGTTAGCATGTGACCTTCTTCCTCCAGGTCATGATCCAAGGTGGCAGTGGACGATCCAGCTGTCATGTCTGTGGAGGAAGAAGAGAGAAAGGATGGAAAAAAAGTCCTCCTCTCAGATAATTGCATTAACTTTAAGAGGCATTCCTAGAACTCCTACAGAATACTTCTGCTTAAATCTGATTGGCCAGGATTTAATTAAAAGATGATGTCAACACGCAGGAGGGAAGGATGGGAAAGGCTACATTTTCGGCAAGCACATTGCGAGCTCAGCGAAACCATTTCCACTGTTTATTTATCTTTCATTCTCAATTTTATTCCACCGGAATTATCTTCATAGGGATTAGTGAGTTGGGATAAATATTTGATTCACTGATCAGTATTTGACCATATCAGGCTTTCCAATTTTAGTTTCTAAGATGATCAGTTTTCTTCCTTCCTTCCTTCCTTCCTTCCTTCCTTCCTTCCTTCCTTCCTTCCTTCCTTCTTCTTTCTTAAATTTTTACCATAAATAAGTCAAACATAAAAAGTGAGAGAAAAAGCTGTAAAGGAGTTCCACGCATCCATCTCGATTTCACTTACCAATTCATGTTCCATCAACATCTTCACCACTTTCCCCTCCACCCTGAGATTTTTGAAGCAAATACCAGGCGATACATTTCATTGGTAAATATTTCAGTAAATATCTCTAAAAGACGAGACTCTGCTTTCAAACTCTGCATCATTGCCATTATCCTATCAGAATAAATTATTTCTTCACATCATAAAATATCTTTCCAGTGTTCACATTTTGATATTATCATCCCCCGCCCCCATCTCGTTTACATCTCGATCCAAATAAAGCCCATTCATTCTAACTGGCATGTAAATGTCTTAAGTCTCATTTGAGTTACAGATCACACTCCTCTGTCGCTTCCTTTTTTCCTTCAAGTTTTATCGTTGCTGTTGTCGTTGATTTTGTAACAGCCGGGTTATAAATAACTAGATTGTCTTGGCGCATTTTCCACCGTCTAGGTGCTGCTAATTGTGTTCTTGCGATGTCCTGTAACACGTTCTTCTGTGTGTTGTATAAACTGGCAGTGAGATTCGGAGGAGACAGGGCTACTTAGAACAGAGGCTGGCACACTGCAGCCCATGGGCCACGTTCTTCCCCTGGCCTACTTCTGTCAATGGCGTGTTACTGGGACACAGCCACCGTCATTCATCTGCATGTTGTCTGTGGCACTGCCCTGCTGCATAGGCAGAGAGTCGAGTAGTTAGGACAGACCAGACCGTATGGCCCGCAAAGCCTAAAATATGTACATGCTGCCTGGTCCTTTACAGAAAAAGCCTGGACTAAAGTCTTGGTCAGATTCAGGACAGATATTTTTGGGGGTGTGTGTTTGTCCATCAGGAGACACGTTATGTTTGGCTGTATCTCTCTCTGTACTCTTTGCAGACATCAATAAACACTCCTGACCCGTTAATCCCCTGCAGCTGTAAAATGTTGACACTCCATCATTTCCAGTTTGTGCATTAACTGGAAGATTCCTGCAATGAGAAACTTGCCTGGGTTTCTCGTTTTTAAAACCGTTATTTCCACAAAGTCCAGTTCTCCTGGTACTGATTTTGAAATTCTAAATTTTGCTAAGATTCTATTGCTTTTTCAATGTCATCCCTGTTTGGAAAGCTAGGGAGAGAAAGCAGTTTCTCTCTTGCTTTATTTATCGAAGTGTGTTTCCTCTGGAATGCTCACAGGTGGCGGTGGAGACCAGGGCCGTCATAGCCTGGATGGAAAAAATCCCGTTTGTGCTGGGCGGCAACCTGCAGGGGGGTGAGCTGGTGGTGGCTTACCCCTACGACATGGTGAGGTCCCTGTGGAAGACGCAGGAGCGCACGCCCACCCCGGACGACCACGTGTTCCGCTGGCTGGCCTACTCCTACGCCTCCACGCACCGCCTGATGACAGATGCCAGGAGGAGGGTGTGCCACACGGAAGACTTCCAGAAAGAAGACGGGACCGTCAACGGGGCTTCCTGGCACACCGTGGCTGGAAGTAAGTCTCTGATCATCCTGTCGTCGTCATGGGGCCAAACGGTAATGGACTTCTGGGACCGGGAGGGACCCCGCAGGTCATCCCCTCCCAGCCCTCCTGTTAACATTATTATCAGTGTGATAGCCACCGTGGTTAACCGTCCACAGGGCGCCAGCACTCTGCGTAGACTCCCCTCAGTCCTTGCCTGTCCTTGAGGGGGGCGTGGCTTATCCCTGTTTTATAAACGAGATGACTGGGGCTTGGGGACCGGAAGGGCTCTGCCTGAGCAAGAAAGGGGCAGAGCTGGGTCTGTTTGACTTCGCGGCCGCTCTTAGCCACTGAGCAGTTCAAATTTCATAGGAGCAGCGATGGGTAAACATGGACTTCGGGGAAATGTTGGACCAAAAATCAGACCCAGCAGGTGGGCAGAGAGCATGCCGATGCTTCGTCAGGAGCCCGGCTTTTGTCCCACGGCTGTTCCCATCGTGGGGGACATTCGGTCATTGATCCCACCTTGGGGTGAGGTGACTCTGAGATGCAGGTGTGTCCTGAGGCCCGACGCATGGCGAAGACTGTTTCACAGACCTCCCTTCCACTGGAGGTCTGTGCTTGTCCCCTAGCCATACGTGGCATCCGGTCAAAGCCCAGCTGCGTGGGATGTGGGGACACGTGGTGCTGCCCCCGGCACCCACGCAAAGAACCCTGTGGTCCAAGTTTCAGCATGGGCACCTGTCTCCTGAGTCAGGGCTGCTCCTGGCCCAGGGCTCCCAGGTAAAGAGGGATAAGGATGTCACATCCTCTAAGGTCCCGCTGTGTGGGCGTGGCAAGACTCCAAGTGTATTGTTCGTTGCTTATTTCCTTCACTTCGTGAGGGTTGGTCAAGCCTCTGATGAACTTGGAAAATATCCTACATCAGATAGGCCTGGGTTGAAATTCTGGGCCATCAGTCAATTGGATGCTGTGTGACCCTGGGCAAGTCGCTCGACTTCTTCGAACCCCTATATTTCCCATTTGTAAAGCCATGATGATAACTATGACGACGATGACAGTGTGTGGATGGTCCCTCTAGGACTGTTGGGAGGATTACGTGGGTGACAGATGGGGGTTTGTCCTCTGTCCGCCTTATCGGAAACACCGAGTTATGATAAGTGTCCATCTCCTACTTTCTCTCCTCTCTCAGCAGCGTGATGCCCATGAGACCATGAGACCTCTTCCACGAGCATATCTCTATCTGTGTTCTCTAGTTCCCTGTCCTAATTCACTTTAATATTGTTTAACTTTGCTAGAGATGCAGCCTTCACATACTTTTCAGGTACGTTTCCACCCTTGGAAAAAGAAAAATAAAAAAAGTAGTAGACATATTTGTTTTTATGGCCATTTTAAAACAAGTACTGAAAGCTCGCCATTTTTTCCTGGGTTATACATCTAGCAGAGGAATTCGATTTGTTTCCATCATGGTTTTGCTCTGCACGAAATGAAGAAATAAATGTAAATCCCTCCCTATCAAGAAAATTTCCTAATAGCCAAAAAGTATTCTTGCTTTTCAATTCTAGCCCTAAAAACCTACAGTAATCTTTACATGAAATATCTGTTTATTTTTTATGGCTGCCGTGACTGATTCGGGTATGGACACAGACGGATTCATTAGCATCTGGTCAGTAGCAACGTTTTGAAGAGTTGGCTGCCACATGATCACGTCGGCAGAGTTTGATTTTTTTTTTCTATCAATTATATTTTCCATTGTCTCGGAGACTTTTGCGGCAGAGCCATGTGGTGGCTCCAGGCTCTTTAATCATTCTTCCTCCTGGCGGCGTGATGAAGTCTGCAGACTCATTTCTTCGTGGATGAACGAAACGCGATGTCTAATTTCCTTCCCTCCCCCACCCTCTCCGCTCCATCTCCTTGCCCACTGTTAGCACAGCCCTGACGGGCGTTAGTTAACAGAGAGGGGGGCAGTTGAGAGCAGGGTTCGAGACATTTCCAAACGTGCGTCGTTTGTACTGTGTGCATCTTAACTCCAAATGATGTCAGGCCCCCTTTATTCCTGCATCCTCCCCCACGATGAAGGCAGGTGTCGTGGTGGCATCGGGCGCACAGAGCTCCGCGTTCCACCGTGACGCGCGTGACCAGAGCAGGATTCCTGGCGAGAAGCGAGCACAAAGGGGGGGTCCCGCCGTCCCCAGCCAGGACGGAAGGCGCTGGAAGGTCTGCCCGGGCCACGCCACTGCGCCTTGCCCACGCGGCTTGCTTTCGAAGTCACTCTTTGCCGGCCGTCATCTTTTATAAGACATTTGCCGAAGCTCCGGAATCGGCCGCAAAGAGAGCGCGGCCCCAGCTTCTCCACCGTTCTCCTGGTTTCTTGTCATTTTGCCAGTTCTTCTTGTGCTTCCTGTGCTTCCAAGACACAAAGTGCAAAGGACAGGCCCTCTCCAGAGGTTTTATATATCACATTTATTTATTTCTGTACGACCGAGGCCTAATAGGTTGGGACTAGAAAGTGTCGCGTGCACAGAGGAGCCCAGCCCTCCGGGGACGTCCCGCCTGTGCTGACCAGTGACTCGCTGCCCGTCGGCCTCCCGTGCTCTCTGACGGTCTCTGCTTCGGTTCGACTTGAGCGAGCTGCCCTGGCGTTTCGACCAGTCTTCTTCGCCCAGACCAGGCCCCTGCGAAGGATCCGCCATGAACTTGAGACTCTCCCACCCTCTTCTTCCACTGCTCTTACTTCCTTGTTTATCACATGTCATGGCTGATGGCATGTGGTTCGAATCTGGAACCCGGTGGAGAGAGCGACAGTGTTTTCGGTACCATGTTGCCTGTGACGTTAGCGATTAGGCAGCAGGTGGACACAGGACTGCTCCTGACACTCAGAGTCGTGATTTTTTTCATCAGACATTTACACCGAGTGACGTGTCCCTTAGCCTTATGGTGAGCTGACGGAGAAGGAAGGGAAGGCAGGACGGGTGAGGACCACGGCTGCTCGGATGGCAGGGGACTTGCTCTTTCTCCCCATCAGCAGAGAGGACCCCGGCCTGCTCATGTCCGCTGTCTGTAGCCCTGACGTTCAGAATCCGGGGGCGGGGGGCGGGGGCTCATTGGTGTCACCTTCTGCTGGGCGAGTGCTTCCTGGTGATCACACAGGACATCGCTGCAGTGTCTTCTCGCCGATCACTCTATTCTACCAAAACAAAAATGTTGGCAAAAGAAACCCCTAGAACTTCGTGCCACCTAACATTCATTCATTTATTTATTTCCCCAATATTAGATACTCTACTGGGCTGAAAGGTGCCACCCCTCCCAAAATATATATATACATATACATATATATATATACTTCCTAATCCCCAGAACCTGTGATGCGACCTTGTTTGGAAAGTGGGCTTTGTCGGTATAGTTAAGGGTCTCAAAACGAGGTCATCGGTGTTGCCTGGATGGGCCCTAAAATCACTGACAAATGTCCTTGTAAGGAGCAGAAGAGGAGAAGACATAGAAACAGAGGAGAAGACCGTGTGCAGACAGAGGCAGAGATTGGAGCGATGCAGCCACAAGCCCAGGGACGCCAGGGGCCACCGGAAGCTGGAACTGGCAGGAAGAGCCCATCCCTGGAGTCTTGGGAGGGAGCACGGCCCTGCTAACAGCGAGATCTCAGACTTCCGGCCGCTAGCACTATGGGAGACTAAATTTTTATTAAGTCCCCTAGTTTGGGGTCATTTGTAACAGGAGCCCTAGGAGCCTGACATAGGGACCGACTCCATGCCAGGCTGGGCCCTGCACGTCGGTCGAAGCGGTGTCAGGTGCGCCAGGCTTGCCTGCTTCCGGGCCGAGTGGGGAGCGTGTTTGCCCTGCGGTCCCTGAGCAGTGATGCCGCGTTTGTCGATTAGAGTGAGTCCTCGTCACCCGCACCTGGGTTCAAACCCCGACTCTCACTCTTTCCAGACACAGGATTCTGGACGCGTTTCTGAACCGTTCTCTGCCTCGATTTCCTTATTTGTGAAATTGCGCTGTGCCGTCTGCCTCTCTGCTGGGTTCGCACGGGAGGTTTAGCGAGCTAATGCATGCAGAGTGCGGGGGCCTGGTGTCCGTTAGGCTCTCCGGCAGTGGTGGTCTGGATAGCTGGGTTTACGGATTCGAGTAGAAAATTTATAGCGCTATAGCCGAGAGCAGCGTAACTGTACAGATAAAGTTAATCAAACACTACAAATCCATGCTGTCATTAACTATACTCTTATTCTAAAAGTCTAATAGGAGGATTTTACTAAAAAGCGCTTCTTTCAGTCCCTCCTTTTGTCGGAGATGCCCTTGTATGTGCCCGTCTCCCCCCTACACCATCCAAACTGCATCCTCGCCCTCTCTCAACTCCCCCACCCCCTTCCTCAACGCTCGCCCTACTTTTTTATCTATAGCAGACACTTGACGCCTCCTTCCAATGAGATCTCTGAATCCCGCTCTTGAACGTTCTCGAATGTCTCCCAGTGCCGCCTTGAGCCTCGGTCAGTTACATGTTTTCCGGTTGGCTTGGCAGGTCTCAACGATTTCAGCTACCTTCACACAAACTGCTTCGAGCTGTCCATCTACGTGGGCTGTGACAAATACCCGCACGAGAGCGAGCTGCCCGAGGAATGGGAGAATAATCGGGAGTCTTTAATCGTGTTCATGGAACAGGTAGGCACGGACACGCAGCTGCGTTAGGGCCTAGCTAAGGAGCACAGTCTTGTAGGTGGCTGGAAGCGAGGGGTCGAATTCGTGCTCAGGCTGTGGGCTTCGTCCTGGGCCGCTGTTGTCCCGGGCCGGCCGCCACAGTGCGAGAAGGAACCACTGTCGGTTTGCACTTGACTGGACCCAAGAAAGTGAACTCTAAGTCAATGTCGATTGCTCCCACTGGTTCATGGTGCATGAGACTAGTTCGGGGGGTTTTCAGATGCTGCTCTGTGGGGAGGTGGGTGACATGTGTCTGAGTCAACGTGCCCAGGCCCCTTGTATTAGCCTGCTCATGCTGCAAATATACAGGCCGAGGGACCCACACAACAGAAATCACAGTTCTGGAAGCTGAAAGTCCAAGATCAAGGTGTCGGCAGGTTGGTTTCACTCCTTGGCTCGCGGCCGGCCACCTTCCCACTCGGTCTTCCTCCTGCGGGCGTGCACGGCCTGTGTCTCTGTATGCCCCAGTTTCCTCTCCTTCTAAGGACACTGGCCAGATTGCATCAAGGCCCACTCTAATGACCTCATTTTAACTTCATCACCTCTCCAAATATAGTCACGTTCCAAGGTGCTGGGTTTAGGACTTCAACATATGAATAGGTGACGAGTCACTGCTGCAGGAGGCAGGGTGTCACCTGGAGCAGTTCCAACCAGGGCCCGCTGAGGTTCTGCTCACAGCCAGGGAGGAAGGAAGCCCCGCTACATACACTGGGAACGTCGTGGCTTCCCTTCCCCTGCGCTCAAGGTCATGCCCATCTTGTAGCACCGAATAAACCAGTTCAAGCGTAGTGCTAACACGAACCAAATAGCAGACATGGCCCCCTCACTAAGGAGCAGACTGGCTGGAAAGCAGAGGCGGGGCCAGTTGGCGAGCTCACCCTGCGTCTTGTCATGTTCGCCCGGCAGGTCCATCGTGGCATCAAAGGCATCGTGAAGGATTTACATGGAAAAGGAATTCCCGGTGCCGTGATCGCCGTAGAAGGTGTCAGCCACGACATCCGAACAGGTACCTGTGCATAGACAACGTGCATTTTCCCGAAGCGTTTGAATGGATGAGTGGACGCTACATGGTGTTTCCACGAGCGGCTGAGCTGGGGTTTGAGCCAGCTCAAATCTCAATGCAGTGCCCCTCCCTTTTCCCCATGCCGTTCCTCCTAAAGGCCAGAAGGGGCCCTTCCGCCCAAAACTGCTCTCACGCTGAGCTAACAGACTCTGTCCTTCAGCAAAGGGCTCCTGTCACTTGCGTGGAAACAGAGACCCTGAGGTCCTAGGACAGGGCGAGGCTGGGATTCAGACCCGGCCATGTGCTCTCCGATGCCAGGCGGCCTGCCCACGTGCCTGGTCCAGAAGCCAATTATTATTTTTAAATGGGTGAAATGTTATCTCAAATGCCGGTGAATGGTGGACTGCCATGTGACACCCGAGTCACGTTCTTTCCTCCCATTGGCCTATTTCTTTGACGATATTTTCGCACTGTGTAGCATGGAATTTGGGACATGTCAGCCCCTCATAGATACTCATTGATTCGTCGTTCATTCATTCATTCCTTGATTAATTCAAAAAATGCAAACTGCGAATCCATAACGGGCCCGAGACATGTGAGGTGCCGAAGGTCATTACTAATGAAAGAGGCTGTTTGATCTGCTCTGCGTAGGACAGTGTTTTAAACATTGATGATGAGCCCCTTCAGAAGAGTGATTCATAAAGGAGCCTGGAACATTCTTTGGACTTATTAGTGCCTTGTACAGATGGTGAGAAAACAGGGTTTTAAAAGGGCCGGGAAATAAAAAGCTTCCAGGGCCCCACAAGCTGGCAGAGAGTCCTTTGCCCAATGAGCTCTGAATTTCAAGCCCCTGTGATCAGGAGACTATTTCAACGAGCTAATGGGAAACGCATCTCTCTTTGCCTTAGTCTCCCTATAAATAATTTCCCAGTGCATTTTCATGGCAGATGAATTCCGTACTTCACACATGGCCCCTTATTTGTCTCAGCATCTCTCGGTGCTAACGTCAGCTCTGAATCTGCCTTGATTCCTGTCTGAGGCGTGTGCGATCTGACAAGTTTTATTTCAGGAGAGATTTTGCGTAAGATAAACAGGTAGTAAACGGAATTCTATAGGGAGAGAAGCTGGTGAGAATGCTTTCTACCTGCATGTAAATATGTTGGCCGAGCACCTGGCTCGGAATGCCACGTGACTGTCCTGCGTTTGGTGGACACTAACCTGACCTGCTAACAAATGGACATCCACAGGGGCCCGAGTTGTCCCTTCTGTCCACTGGTGTTGAGCGACGCCAGCTGTGTGTCCTTCCTCTCTGCAGCTCCACAGAACGCTCACCCCCACACAGACCTGATCGCTTAGTGGGACAGCACCCCAGCAGCAGTTAAGACTTAACATGTCCAAATTCTTGGGTTAATAAGACATTCTGATTCCCGTTCGCTTATCTGTCCTCATCCCACTCAGCCTCACCCGCGTTCACTGGGGACACGCCATATGAAGCACCGTTAACTGCTGGAGAGTTAGAGAGAGGCACCCACACCCTGACAGAGGGCCAGGGTGGGAAGAGGGGCTCACGGTCTGGGAGGACAGCAGGGCACGCGAAGGGCTGGCTCCCTCACGTCTGCCCGGGAGCCTTCGGGGCCCAGAGTGGTGTCTTGAGGGGGAACTGCATTGTGAGGTGCAGGCCGTCTGATCGCGAGATGAAGACTGCTTAACAGGACTCCTGCCGTCTGAAAAGCCATGGAATGGCGTTGTATTTAGTAGAAAACCTTGCATTTTCACACAGTGCAGTGCTGAGGCACCCCGGGGGCCCCCGCCTGTGGGGTGCACCTGGGCTCTGTGCTGAATCCTGTGCGGTCAGGGGCCGATGGACGCGTGGCAGACAGCTGCCAACGCCTTCCGTTTCCCTTCTTGTGCCCACGGCGTGGTGTGAGGTGTCTCGGATGAATAACGACTGTAATGTGAATTTAAACATGACGTTTCCAAGTGTTACCGTGTCTCTATGGGGGATATGCACGTACGCACGCGTGCACGCACGCATACACATGCACACATACATGCATACACGGTTTTCTTCCATCCCTGATGTTTGTTGAGATGAAGACACCTTTCTCAGGTCTACATAGCACTTTCTCAAATCCCACCTTTACTTTACTTAGCACCAAAGCTGTAGACCAGGCAGGACATGCAGATCGTTATAAGAACTGACGCTGGCACGGGGGGACCTGCCAGGTACTAGCGGTGTGACCTGGTGCAGGACTTTACGCCGCCCTGGATGTCAGATTACTTATGTGGGACAGGGGACAATCGTAGGACCCACATCAGAGTTTTTCCTGGAGAGTCAGTGAGTCAGTGCTGGCCTGCCGTGTGCTCTGTCCTGTGGGGGGGTCGCTGTGTCTCCTTTTCTGTCTTGCAGGCTCTTGAATGTCAGGGCTCTGTTCTCGGCAGGTTGTAGGCTCCTGGCAAGGTGTGGCCTTGGCCTAGACCCCGCTTTAAGCAAGAAGGATCTAGCCTAGAGCTAAGGATGGACACGAAGCCCATTAGGCGCTTGTCGGGTGACTGACCGGTGGCGCAGCCAGAGAGACAGAGGGCTCAGCCTTGCAGCACCCATGGGTGACTGCTTCTGCAGCTCCAGGTTTCCCTTGGCCCCCTAGGCCATGGAATAAGGGCCGTGGAATGAGGTGCAGACACAGGGCCTCCTCCCAGGTCATTGCCCTGTGTCATCCTTCCCTTCTCTTTTCAGAAGTGAGGACCCCCTACCCCTCAACTACTATTCTATATGTATAGCCATGCTAAGGGAAGCCAGGAAGCCATGCTCTGATAGCTTTTCAAGATGGCATTTTGTGGTGAGGGCACACCGTTTGGAAATTCAAATTCCTACCGAATGGGACGTATTGTCACAGAGGAAGGAGAGTCGATTATTTCTCCATCTCTGCTCATGTGTATTAACACTGTGGGAAGTCTACACCCCAAACCTCTGTCTGTTAAAACCATTAAGGGGGCTTCCGCAGAAGAAAGCATCTTGGCATCCAAAATGCACGAAGAATTTGCATCTGCAGGGGCTCAGATTCCACACAGCCTGCCCTGAGTCTCTTTCTGGCTGGGAGGCTGGTGGTCTTGGAATAACAGGGCTGGTAGTGTCTGCATTAGACAAAAACTGCTCTGAACTGCTGTCCTTTCTTTTCACAGCCAGCGATGGGGATTACTGGCGCCTCCTGAACCCTGGGGAGTATGTGGTCACAGCCAAGGCGGAAGGTTTCACCTCGTCCACCAAGACCTGCATGGTCGGCTACGACATGGGGGCCACGCAGTGCGACTTCACACTCAGCAAAACCAACCTGGCCAGGATCAGAGAGATCATGGAGAAGTTCGGGAAGCAGCCCGTCAGCCTGCCAGCCAGGCGGCCAAAGCTGCGGGGGCGGAAGAGGAGACAGCGTGGGTGACCGCCCAACACTGGAGACCCATCCCAGACCCCTGCAAGTTAAACCACTCCCATCATAGCTCCATAGAGGACTCACTCCTTGTTGTTTGCTCTGTAATTCAGGAGGCCTGGGAGGATGTGGGGACCGCAAGGTGGGTCCCGAGGGGAGGGCTGCAGGCTTAGGGTATTTTCTTTTGTTCCCACGGAGCCAAGTAACTTGGGCAGAGCAGCAGAGAAAGGCTGGTGGCAATGAGGGAACTCAGCAAGTCAGTAGAATCGGAGGTGGGCCTTGCCTGCTCAGGGCCTGCAGGCTACACGTGGTGCTTCCCCTGCTCGCCTGACAGCAAGAGTTCCCCGTGCGTTTGCCACGTGCACGGCTAGACTGCAGCATTCCCGGGGCCCTGCTGTTCCAAATGTCACGATTCAAGATGCTCCCGGGCGTTCGAAGAGGATCCACCCTCTCTGGCCCCGGACATCTCAAGCTGCTTCAGATAAATTCTGTGACAATAGAGATGTCACCAAGTGAGCATCAGTCAGCCTCTTGAGTCAGTTTCGTTTCCCCTTCAACAAAGGCTCCGTGCTCATGAAAGGGGAGAAAGTCTGGAATAATTTAAGCGCTCCCTGGGCAGCTAGGCCTGCACGGGGGCTGGTTGCATGTATACGGGGTTCACAGCAAACCTCCCTCCGCCAGATTTCCTGCGGTCTAAGCCGGGGACAGCGGGAGGCGCCAGCCTTCCCAAGGAACTCCACCATTCAGCCTGGCTCCTCTGTGAGCCGCAAGGACTTGAAGAGAGCCCGAAGGAGGCTGACCCGCAGCCCTCGCTCGGCTCCAGACGCCCTCCCTGCACGGACGCGAGACTCCTCAACCAGCCTGACATCGCCGAGCGAGTCGTTTTTGACGTATGGAATGCCAGACCTTCCGGATTACACTGCGTTTGCTGAAAAGCTCTTAGAATCATCAGTGGAACGTCCGTCTGTTCAGGAGGGGTTATTGAATTATCGTACCAGAAAACAAATTTCTCTCACCTTTTATTAATGTTGCTGCCTCACTGACCTGGGAAGAATAAGGAAAATAAAGAAAGCAAACGGTGAGATGCCTCTAGCGTGTGGTTTTCCTGAGCAGATTCGCCGCTACACCCAGCGTGACCGGGCAGAAAGCGATAGGGACAGGTTCCTCGCAGCCTGTTTCTGCAGCTGAGCTGATTCTGCGGGGCCGTGGAGGCTCTTCCCCCCGCCTGTCTGACCCCGGCCCCATAAACACAGTCCCAGGTTCACAGCCGAGGCACAAGGAGACCAAAGAATATTAGAGAAAAGTCAGGTCTTTCAGGGCCTTCTGGGGGTGTACAGAGGAGAATGACAGGCCTTTAGGGCCGAGAGGTACCTGCACATCAACACGTCCCAGGACAGGACCTGGGTGTCCTCTCGCGGGCCAGCTCTGATTTACCGGTAGTGGGTGCCTGGAGCTCTGTGTTCAGAAGGATTCTGAGGCAGAGTCCTGGCCCCGTGGGAAAGGATGCTGCGACGTATCGGCTGTGTGCGCTCTGGGGACGGGAAGGGGCGACAGCAGGGGTGCCTCGAGTTTCCATCCTGGAGCTTGTCCAGTCCCTCTGGACTTAGAGATAGGAACACTGAGGCCCAGGGAGGGACACGACCTGTCCCTCGTGGCCGGAGCAGGACTCAGGGCAGCTCACGTTCCACAGCCTTCTAGAAACCAGAACCCGTGCTTGGCCGTGCAGCGGCCCTGGGTCCGTGCCGCTGGGCCTGGCTTCCTTAGGGGCAGATCACACGCCCAGGCTGTGACGGAAGCTTCAGGAGCCACGGGAGTGGTGCAGAAATCAGAGGTCAGCAGATGGGGATCCCTGTTTGATGAACGCATGCAGGGAAAGTGTTAGTGTAGAGCTGGTGAAACTCGCTCGAAACCCCAAAGGAGCTCCCGCGCCCGATTATGGTGCTTCTTTGCCATCAACTCCCCGTCCGCCTGAAAAGACCTAGCAGCTGGGTTCTGTCCTGTCTTGCGGCCTCGTTTCGATGTCCGCTTGGTGACGCTCATCAGAAGCGCAGCTCCGTGTCCTCTGCAGCCCGGCCAGTTGTGGTCAGCATCCCACTGGTCTTTCTTGTTATCTAATCTATCATGAGAGCAACCCTGACTATTGAAAGAAGACAGCATCTTCACTCACACCCACGACGCCTCAGATAATGGACTCTGTCTGCGCCTTGTCCATTTGTCAGCTTCCCAGGGCCTCCTCCGAGCCTCTCTCCGGAGCGAGGCTGCCAGTGAAAAAGAGCGGAAATGTCCGTCGGTCCCCAGAAGCCGCAGCTGCTCCACCTCACTCCCCTCCAGGCCGTTCGGAGCAACACGCGTAAGTGTCCTTGGAGCCAGGAGATCTGGGTGGTGGTCCCCACCCTGCCACTTACTCCCTGCACAGCCCTGGGTACACCGAGTGACCTCTGTGAACCCCAGTCTTCTCATTCGTAGGACAGGCATAGAAGCGGGGCCCACCTCGCACGCCTGTCATGAGGCTGCAGGTCCTGGGGATTCAGGCAGGTGCCTGGCATGACGCAGGGACCAAGAAGCAGAGAAACAGCTGTTGTTCCCGGCACTGTGCGATATTGCTCATAACCCTCCCGGCTGCACTGGGTAAATATGATTCCCGTTTTCCAGATGAAGGAACTGAGGCTTGGGACCTGCATGGATACATGCTGCCCGATCATCTACTTTGACTTTTTAAAGGGGAACCACTCTGACCTACTCCTTGATTTTTCTCTCAAAACCTGAGTTAGCCGGGCGGTGAGGGAAAAAAAGCCTGAGCCGAGGAAAGAATGACAAATCTGCAGAGCTGCAGAAGCAGATTCCCGCCCATGGCGAAGATGTAGCACAATGTCCGCTTCTAATTTGCCATGAATTTTCACGGAAAGTCATGGCTTCCTGTCTGACTCTGCCTCACTCCTCGTTCTCCCCAGGCGTGTGCTCTCGCTGGGCCCAGGGACACAGAAAAAGGCCCCCGGCCTTTGGGCGTCATCCTCATCTGCCTCCGGGAGGTCCAGAGACCCCAGGACGTCAGCATCCGGTTCTGTGCCTTCTGCCAATTCACATACGACACACGGCACAAAGCTGGGGGGTCACTGGGGCAAGAAGAAGGGGGAGACCTTTGAACCTCATGGAGAAAATTTTCATGGCACCCCCAGGCCTGTGGAGGAAGGGAAGAGCCCACCGGTGACTGTACCTCCTCAGGGATGGGGGCGATGGGATGCAGAGGGAAGAGATGGAACTTTGTGGGTCGGTGGCTTGAGTTAGATCCCAGGACTGCCTCTCACCACCTAAGTGATGTTGAACAAGTCGCCACATCTCTGAGATTTATTTCCTCGTCTCTAAAATGGGCACAGTAAACCCTGCCCTTCGGGCTGTTGTGGAGATTCGACGGTAACATATTTTAAATGCTTGGAACCTTCGGCATCAAAAAGATCTGGAAATAAAAATGGGTTGTTTTTAGAGAAAAGTATAGCTACTTTAGAAAACAGCCTGGCAGTTTCTCCAAATAGTAAACACGGTTACCATGGGACCCAGCAATTCCATCCCAGGTATCTACCTACCCAAGAGAAGTGAACATACACCTCGTTGACACAGAACTTGAACATGCATAGCAACATTATTCATAGTGGCCAGGAAGTTGAAGCTACCCAAATGTCCATCACCGGAGGAGCGGATAAATGAAGTTTGGTACATCCATGCAATGGAATATTATTCCACGATGATAGGAAATAAAGCACTGATACAAGTGACAACATGGATGAACTTAGAAAACATTATGCTAAGTGAAAAAAGTCACAAAAGACCACAGATTGTTGATTATACGAACCGTCCAGAATAGGCAAATCCATAAAGAGAGAAAATAGATTAGTGGTTGCCTGGGACTTGGAGGGATAGGGAGTTTGGGGGTGGAGGTGACAGCTAAGAAGTATGCAATTTTGTTTGGAGGGTAAAGTCGATTAAAAAAAACACGGCCATGCCTGATTAAATAGGCATCATTTTCAAATGTGACATTCCAGACAAGACTGGTTTCATAACCAATTTTTCCATACGAAGTAGGGAGACTCAGTTAGAGTTTTCGAATTCAGCTACTAAAACCAAGGGAAATAAAATTTACTTTTCAAGTTTTTCCTTCATGAGCTCCATCATGTCCTGGGATTAACTGACACTTGCGGACAAGTATGCAGGTCTGCAAGGCTACGACTAATTTAATAATAACACCGTTATTAACATGCAACGTATTCATTGTTATCTTCCACGTATTCTCAAATAAGCATTAAAAAAATTATCAACACAGAAAACACAATTTCCAACACAGAAAACACTGATAGTTACAACCCCAAACATCAAAAGTTCTTTGAGGTCCTTCATAAGTTTATGAGAATAAAGGTGTCTGGAGACCAGAAAAATCTAAGAAATGTTGCTTTAGCATGAAATACTGTTTTCCTAGAAAAAAAAGAACATAACAGTTATATCTCTCTATCACTGTTGCTTCTGGTATAGTCCCTACCACTTATAACATCAATTACAATTTTTAACCAAAGTAAATAACTTCTCCTTTATAGAGCAAACGGCGGCATGCTTAATTGAGAACTGCTACCGCACAGCAGCATTTTGGCAAATTAGCAGGGCTCGTGAATTCATATAAGTTTCTATAGCCACATACCTCCCTTAAAGAAACTGTAGAAGTAGCAAAAATATACATGTTCATTAACATGGTCCAAAGCATATAAAAATGAGAAGCAAACGTCTACAAATTCAAAATTATGCTTAGTAATTGACATTTCAGTATTTATCTTGATTAGAAATGATCTATGCACCCAATGATTACTTATTAAATAATGCAAGGTAGTATCAGTCCAAGGTTTAAATTACTTAAAGATCTTGGAAATTATCTTCGAGCTGACACATTACAAAACATAATTACTGTTGAAATATAGAGTTTCTTGGAATAATGATTCAACTTAGTTGAACACAAATTCACATTTTTCATAGCCTTAAAAATTAACTAAGAATAACATTAGCTTATTTGATCAGCAAAGTGAATAAGTTTAGGAAAAAACATACCTAGTAGAATAAAATGTAGCTCCCATTACATATAGCACTAATAAATTAGAGAAAACAGATGTTTCTATTCAATCAAAGTTATTAAACTAAAAAGAAGTTATTAAGCTAGTCTCATTTGCCAAAGATTTACCTTAATTATATAGATTCTTAAAATGCTTCTAAGTTAGATTTGGCTAACACGTTTAAAGTATTAGAAGTTTAATGTCTTTATTTTCTGATAATTTTAGGAAATAATTTCTTTAAGTGTTTAATGATTTCCATAAACCAACCAGAACCTGTTTCTTTAATTTAAGAGACTTTGTAATTTAATTGATTAACGCCCTCCGGAGATAGGAAAACAAGCACACAATGAAAGGCAGAGGTCTTTCTGAATGACGGACACGCGGACGTAGGTATCCATAGAAAGCTCATAGCTTCGAGCCCACCATTTTCAGTTTCCGTTCACAAAAACATACGTCCAAATATCAACTGTCTGTTCCTTTTCCTGGTAACTGCAACTTACTTGATTTGAGCTCCAAATAGATGGACAAACAAAAGACATCTTACAGATGAGCTCTTATTCTCAACAGCCAGCATGGCCTTCTGGCCACAGTGCAACCCTCTAGCTTCGGGGTTCACTATGCAGAGCCCAAGTGGCTGGGAACAGCCCCCCTCCCACACACACACCAGGAAGTGATGCACGTGAGCGTGTAAATACTCCGACTCCCTGGGTCCCTCATCAAGACATTTATGAGTTGACCCTACACTGTTCCCAGAACTTGGGACTGGTCCAAGTTGCCCTTGGTGGGACTTGGCTCATATCACGTCTTCGCTTAGGTTCCTCCCTTCCTGATCACCGACCCCACGCCAAGTTTTCCCGGACTTGCTTCCCAATCAATCCCTTCACACAAACCCTCATCGCGGAAGCTCATCCCAGAAGGGATATTAGGGTCTACCCTATTATAGATCCTAATATATTAGGGTAGACCCTCATACCCTCTTCTTGTTTAATAACCGAACCCAGGGAATATTCAGGGGTTATCGTCAAGGGTTAACAATATGGACAAGGAAAGGCTCCGTCTCTGAACCGTCCTGCGGGTAAGGGCGGTGCCATGTTTATAAGTTCCGGATAATGAAATGTGAGACTTCTAGAAAGTGGTCATCGAAGGAGGGTGTTCTTTTGTTCTTTTTCCTTTCTCCTTCTGTCAGCTTGGAACAGAGACACAGAGGCTGGTGCTCCAGCATCCATCTTTGATGCCGACCTTGAAGATGGAAACCGAGCATCGAGAAAGGCACAGCCTGGGTTCTGGAGACACCAAAGTGCCACCCCATCAGTCCCAGCTCTTTTCCTCTGGATGTTTCGACCTTGGTTATTCGGGGGTTGGGGGGAAGTGGGGAGGAGGTTTGGTTATCTGCAGCAGATCTTCATGCTGAGTAACACAAGGCTCCACTTCAGGTCACTTGGATACAAAAGTTAGCATCTCCAACCCATCAGCTACACAGAACTCAAGAACATTTTTGCATATATTTTTCTAGTTGAGTCTGCCTCAGAACTTTAGAAACCAAAAGCCAGAATCCCAAACTGTGACTAAAAAAGATAACCGTGTTGCTGGGGTTATTTTCGGCTCCAGTTTTCAGATGTCCCATTGTGCACTGAGGTCCACCACAAGCACCCTCACTGAGTCACCTACTGTTTCTAACGTTTCTCAAGCTGTCACTGGGCACCTGCTCCTAACTCAGCAGCCACCGTTAAGGATTGTAAAGTGAGAATAGAGATGCTCAGGACGCAGATCTCGTTGGAGCGGACCCTTCGGCACGGCGAATCCATATCCACGACCCTGGTAGTTCTGCATTTGCAGAGAATGTAAGCACGATATTGCAAAATATTGCTTCATACCTTCTAGCTGCTTAATAAATAAAGAACTTCTCAAGATACTTCTTTTGGTTAACAGAAAGGTGATTCACTCCTAAGGGCGTTTGCTTACTTGTCCAGTTACTTCATTGGGGATTAAATTATGTGCATTCTTTTATAACCTTAGTAAAAAAGTGTGTCCTGTTGAGAAAGAAGTAGGTTTAGAGTCAGGAAGTAGAGGAGAGTGAAAAATCGAATATACAAATGGATGACAGCTAGACTATGTGTAAAAACAGGGTTCTGACCTGCAGTCTGCAGCAACCAGCCCAGGAGAACAGCCTGCAATCTGTCAGTCAGACGTGGAGGAAGTCAGACTGCTCTTTCTTATAATGATTCAGGAAGCCAAACAATCACCCCTGTAACAATCAACCAAAATGGACAGGAGCTGATCAGTAAGTGACACCTTCTGTACGTTCTATCTCTGCTTCCAACTTAGGTCCAACCGGAGAAAGTTCCGGATGCTCCCCTAACCAACCACATAAACGTTCCACTTCTAGCTGTCCTGGCCCCAGCTTCCCTAGGCCAACAGCCTCTAATGGGGCTCTCCTGAAGCCCTCCCTCGAAAGCTTTCCGCTCCTCTGCCTGCCTTTGAGTCTCTGCCAAAATGCAAGCGAGCGTGCTGACTCCTTGCCAGAGCAAGCTCTGACTGCATAGCCCGGCTTCTTCTCATTCGAGTGGTTTTCATTTATTCCGCAGGAGAGATCTCAGGTGTTGGAAGGAAAAAGAAGTGGACTCGACTTCAGACTATGTGATTCACAGCCTGTGTACCTCCTAGCAATCCCCTAGGCTAGTCGGGAAGTTCTTATTGGCCCCATTATGCAAATGAAGAAGTGAAGTCGGAGCAGGTAATGGTTAACTGGGTGGGATGTCTCACTTGTCAGGTGTGTGCGAGGCTCTTACCCACCCTGAGCCATTTTAGTACAAAGAGCCAAACCAAACATGTTTGCTCAGCTTGGGGGAGTGTGTATTCAGGACTTACAGCTTCAGATAATAGATAACGGCATGTGGACTCGCTGATTTGCGTCAGAGCTTCTCTCCACAGTGCTGCTGACTAAGGCCTTCCTCTACGTGCTGCCCTAGGCCTGGTTCTTAAGGCCACGTTCAAGTTCATGCCCTGGGTCTCTTGTGCTGACATTCAGTGTCATCAGCCCAAAAGGGATCATTCAGGACCAAGATAAGTATTGGTGCTTTTGAGGGTTGTAAGGCCAGAGGTGCAGAAATGGCTGGGGCCCTTCATGTCTATCCCCTCTCCCCCTCCCTGGAGACTCCAAGAGGCTCCACGCAAAGGGGAATGATAGTGAATCAGGGGTTAAGGCCACTTTAGAAAGAGCCCAGCCAACGAAGCCTCCTCTGGTCACAAACCAAGCCCTTCCCACCCCTGAGGGCAGTGCTGGACTCAGTAGTTCTACAAGGGCTCACTGCTCTGTGCCTCGAAGAGGGAGCCAGATGGAGGCCACCCCTCAGAAGGGCCTGAGGAGGGCCTCAAGACGGAGCAAGAACAGGGGCTCCTGCCTTGAAGTGCCATTAACCCCGCCCGGCGGGGAAACACGGGCCAGTGATTGTTCTGGGTTCTGGCCAAGCGAATGCCAATTCAGCTCTCGGGAGTGGCAGGGGGACCTGGGAAAGGGGACGTTGGGGGCAGGCGTTGAACAGGGTGAGACCAAAGTATCCACTCTATCTCCTGGGACACTTTCTAGTTGAGATGTAAAGGCGTCTACACAGAAACGGAAACCAACCGTTCCAGCGACCGTGGGGAATGAATCCTTGCCTTCCTCCACGAAGGAAATCCCGAGTCCCGCCCTGAGCAGTGCACCGTGGATTCCCTTGAAATGAATGTTTGTCATAAGATGAGCTTTGCTGTCGAAGGCCTTTACTGGGTGTCCGCTGTGTCAGGGAACTGTCTCAATAGACACTGGGACTCAGCATGGAGGAAGGAGACCCCAGCCTCTCGGTTGGAACACAGGCGGAAACAGGGGCCCGCCAGTGTGCTCTGATGGCCGTTTTAGAGACTGGTCACTTCTCTCTGATGACTTAGGGTGGCGTGGGGCGGGAAAGCAGAGTTCACCCGGCAGACCAGGAGAGGATGGGTAAGAGCAGGCCTCTCTGGGACAGTAGGCAGTCCACGCGACGGCTCAGAGAGACACAGGGTGCGTGGTATCGGAGGGGCCATAAGACGACCCCACATTAGCGAAGGGAAAAAATCAGGCGAGGAAAAGCAGTTGACGGCAAAGAGGAAAGCGGGGGAAGATGGTGCCAGGTGCCAGGCCTGGGTTCGGTTTTGATCCTGTGGGTGCTCTGGGCTCACAGAGGACAGCAGAGGCCATACTAGAAATTCCAAGAAATCCAGGAGAGTGGGAACACGGCTTCTTGCAGAGAAGTAATGGGACCATTTCTGTGAGTGGTTTCTTTGATCTAAAAATATGCATGCTGAAAACATTTCTTTTAATAAATGGAGTGGAAAAAATGTTTAGTTCTTTTTAAAAAAGAGGATAAATAGGCTTTTTTTAAAAAAACAAACAAACAAACAATAAACTGCAGGATAGGCTTTGATCGCAAACTGAAATTTGGCACGTCTGCTACCTTCATAAGCAGTTCTCATGCGTTAGCTCGCCCGGCACTCTCCCCCAGGACAGCGGTGAAACTGGGGATAAGAAGCTGTAATTATTTCCATGTTACTGACGGAGAAACGAGGCCTGGGAAGAGTCGGTTACCTGCCTCGGTTCCTCTCGGTTTATGGAGAAGCAGAAATTTGGAGGGAATAACATTTAGCAAAAGGATCTATAATTGAAAGTTTTGCAAGATGGGGATTCGGAGCGGAAAAACGTCCACAAAGGGATATTTGTCCAGCTGTGTGCCTCGGTTTGGGGTTCCCCGAAAGTAAAGTCTGAGACAAGCATTTGGGTGCAGGGAGCGCATTTGGGACGTGATCCTAGGGAGCAGGAGTGAGCGGGCTTGGGTGAGTGACGTGGGGAAGGACACGTGAGGCCAGGAGAAGGTCACTACTGTGGGCGACGCTCGTTTACGACCCTGGGATCTTCGAGAAGAATATGGAGCCCTCCCCCTATCATCCTCATTAGGGACACGGGGCCACAGCTGATGTGGGGCCTGGTGGACTCCTGGAATCAGAGAAGGGCATAGTGTGCAAAACAAGCAGCACAGAATCTTGAGGGGACGCTGCCAGCAAGATGCGCGTGTGAAGCTCAGAGGATCTGCAACCCCAAAAAAGGGATATTTGAAAGGTGGGTCTAGGAGACTAACTCAGGCGCTCTCTGGTGTCTCGGCCCCGGTGGGCTTGCTGTGGGCGTGTGGAAGACAGAACCGTGAGCTCACAGGTGCAGGGATTCACGCGAGGCAGGTCCTTGTCAAAGGCACTGATGTGCTCAGCTGCTTTGCGGGTACAAGTCATGCAGGAAGGACACATGGAAAAAGGTCTGCAGGGTGTAAACACGCCCATCCAAGAAAGTGGGTTCGTGGAGGGAGAAAGGAGGCTGGGAGTAAATTTCAAGCTTTCCCGACGGGGTTCAGTCGGGTTGGTGGGATTAGGAGATGGGGGTCCTCTGACCGCAAGGGAATGAAGTGTCCTGGGGAAAAATACACATCAATCACCTCTATGAGGTCCAGCTAAGTTGGTAGAATCAGCGGCCCATGTCCTCAAACGTAGGTGGCTGAGGGACACGGAGGCGTGCCACTGAACAAGGGAGAGCGCTCTCTCTAATTCATCAGTTCCATGTTTCAGAAGAAAGCTCTGGCCACAGCGGGAAGGATGGAGTTGGCGGGAACCAGCTGGAAGCTGCTACATCAGTCCAGGCGAGACGTGGTAGGTCCTGAGCAGGGCGACCGCACCGGGCATAGTGACGTCACATACCACACATTTTGGGGCTGGCTCCAAGGGATTCCGGTGGACGTGTCAAGTCCTCAAGTCCAACACATGTAATTTGTTCAGTTAGGACTTAAAAATATCAAAGCTGGTCATGGCCTCTGGTGCTTCCAAGCCAATCTCTCTTCCTCCCTCATCAGAGGGGACCAAAGCCAAGGTCATGGGAGGAGCCAGGCTGCCGTGGACCGCCCCGTCTACCCCACCATTTTCAGACCATATTTCTCAGAGCCGAGCTGCGTAAATCCATTAGTTTTAATGCATGTGTGCGTGCGCGCACACTCACACTCACACACACACACACACACACAGTGCTGTTACACATTTTAGAAGTTTATCTTCGGGCAGGATTCTCTTCCATGATTGAAAATCATCTCGAAAAAAACATTCTCTCTCCCCTCCGCACTCATTAGAAGAAAACAAGTTATTATTTGCTTAGAAGAGGAACATATGCTACTGTTTTAATTGGTTATACTTCTCGCAGATCAGCGTGGTATATTTATATCTATTGGAAATGGATTCAAAGGCCTGCCAGTTTCTCCAGCCGACGCCCGTCGGCAGCGTGGATGCCTTCCACGCGGCGTGAGCAACCACAGGACGTAATTCGCTGAGTCTTACAGTCCTCACCTGTTCAAGTATCTCTACATCCCATGCGTCACGTCACATTTCCCACGCGAAACAGCTAATACCCTCCTCTGGGAAGGAAAACACTGCTGACAGCCGCGGTGTCCTATGAAGAAATTATGTGTTCTCCTAGGGATGCGTCAACCTCCTGACAAATTAACACTATCAGCTTACACGTTTAATTTACCAACTACCAATCTTCCCACTCAGCGCGACTGCCGGAGGCTGATTTACATTCCTGTTCCCGGCACGAGTTCTGGATTTAAGTCTTATCAGGCGACGGAGGAGCGATTCTAGGTGAGAGCAACGTGAAATTCTTTCTAGGGGTGTCTTTCAGCTGCCCCCACACCATGAGGCATCGCCCTCCTGGACCCCGAAGCTGCTGGAGACCTGGGTATTATGAGCACGAGGCCAGGTCGGCGTCATTTCTACAAAGCCCCCGTGCACACCCCGAAAGGGGAGTCACCTGCCTGCGTCAGCAGGCCCCCCGAGCCAGGCTGATTCCCAAGGGGAGGCGCTATCTTGTGCTCTTTCAAGCTGAGGCCGGGGCCGGAGGCATCGTCAGCGTGCAGGCCCAGCCCAGATTTATCAGCCGCCGCATGGAAAGGTAGCCCAATACGACCAGATCTGCTGACTTTTCAAGAAAAGCCAGAAATCATGATTTTTCTGGGATATAACATGTTGGTCGCTAATTCAAAAATAATGGCTATGGCCGGATTCGGTTTGTGGGCCTGAGTTTGAGACTTCTGACTAGAATCAACTCCGTTCATTTTTCCTTTCCTTCTCCCACTTACCCCGGAAGAACTAGTGCACATACCTGGGCCTCCAAAATCATATCGATAACTCTGGAAAACAAGGGGCATCTTTATTTGAACTTTTAGATTCTGATTCCATCTTTTCAAAGCATTTAACTCAATTACAGCCTCAGCCAGTCGCCGGGACGTTGTCACTGGGGAATGTGGGCTCTAAGAGGAGGTGAGGTTACCGAGATCCCAATTAGGGTGATTTTTATTAACCTTTGGGAGAACAAGTCACATTTGTCTCCAGGCAATTCAGATAAAGAAACTTTTGTGTTTAGACTTGTTTGTAACAATGCCCACTGTCTACCAATAGTCAAAGAGAAAAGCTGCGGTCTACATTTCTTGGGGATTTTTTCCCCTTTTCTGTCCTAGGAGAGCTCAATAAGAGGCTCCAGGTGGCTCCTATCTAATTCTCCTCTCCTGACCGGGGAGGGGGTGGCGGGGGGACAGGAGGGAGAGAGGGTCCCCCGGGGCCAGAGTTGTGGTTCCCGGCCCCAAAAACGATTCTGAAGGAGAGAGACAGAGGTGGAGATGGCTTCGTAAGATGGGCTGGCAAAGTAGAAGGACTTGGGATACTGGAGGCTGAGGTGAGGTGCAAGCTGGGGGAGGGAAGCAGCGTCCGTTATGGGGTGCAGATAAGAGGTGAGACCATCACCTAGGAGTGGTCTGCTGTGAGTGGAAAACAGGTCCAGGGGAGAGAAGAGACTTGATTTGTGCCTCGGCTTCATCGTCATGGGCAGCTCCATTTGGCGGGTACATAGGGTCATCCTCATCGTAGAACTTAGGGCTCTTTCCATGGCAGGTGATAGGAAAGCAACCGAGAAGGGCTTGAGCGACAAGGGAATTCATCGACTGATGTGAATGTCGCCTCGAGGGGGTATGGGCGCATCGGGCACGGCTGGGTCTGGGCACAGGTGGTGCGTCGGGAGCCTCTCCATCCCTGGTCTCTGGTTTCCTCCCACGCCGCTTCATGGGGGAGGGTTCTCGGCACGTATTGTTAGAGACGAGCGTCGGCAGTGCCAGGTGTTCCCCCTAGCATCTTAACATCGCTCGGAGAGGAGGGGGCCTCTCCTCTGATAATTCCAAGAAAGCCTTGGGTTTGAGTCTCCACAAGTCTCTAAGAGTCTCCACACTTGGGTGGTGTCTAGGAAAAACACAGTTTTCCTTTGCCCTCACACTGAATCCTTCTGATGCCAGATATGTGGGATTTTTCCATACCGGCCAGTACTCTGACACCAGCCAGCTGTCCAGCAATTCAATTCAGGTCCGTCAGACCCCACAAGTGAAGAGCACAGTCCCTCAAGGCTGCCCCCACTGCAGACGCCAGTTGCAAGTTTCAAGTTGTCATTGGCACTTCTGACTGACCAGCTGTCAATCACAGTGCCCTCTTCACTCTCTTCGGGGCTAGCAGAATCCAGGGAAACTTAGTTACATTTATCAGTTTAGTTCATAATAAAGGATACCATAAAAGATACAGATAAATGGCCAATTGAGGAGATTCACAGGGAGAGGTCTAGCGGGGTCCCGGGCATAGGAGCTTCTGGCCCTGCGGAGTTGGGGTGCACCACCCTCTGGCACGTGGATGTGTTCACCAACCCAGAAGCGCTACGAGCGCCATCCTTGAGGGACTTTTACGGAGACTTCTTCACATAGGCATGGTCAATTATTAACTCATTTTCCAGCTCCCTGCCCCTCCCTGGAGAACGAGCTGGGGCTGAAAGTCCCAAGCTTCTAGTCGTGGCGTAATCTTTCTAGTGACAAGCCCCTATCTGGGAGCCCGCCCAGAGTCACCTCATAAAAACAAAAGATGCTCTTGTCATTCAAGACATTCCAAGGGGTTAAGGAGCTCTGTGTCAGGAACCGGGGTCAAAGACCAGCTATCTTATTATTTCCCAGGTTGTATGCCCATCTCTGACCCTGTATCTCTGCACAGGGGCTGCAGCATTCCACGTGGCCAGGCCTGGGTCTCACGTCCCCCTCCAGGGCTGGAAGAAAGAGATCACTCTGACCCTAAGTATGCGACTGGAGAAGTAGGGAGAGGGCGATCCTACAAAGGAAAACTAGGGTGTTGTTGCCCCAGAAAGAGGTTGCTGGGCTGCAGGAGACGCGTAGAGCTCTGTGAGGGCAGATTCTTGCTGTCTTACTGACCTCCGTGTAGAACGCGGTCCATCCGTCGACAGTGCACTTGACCGGGAGCAGGAACACCTTGATCAGGCCATTGCAGCATCAGGTTCTTGTAAGTGAGCTCGAAAAAGCATCTTATATAACCAGGCCTCTCTGTTCCCTTCGAGCGCTAAGATTGTCTTTGATACAGATTAATAAGATTCCATGAGCCCCACAAGGAAGTTTGTCTCTCTCCCTGATGGGCGTACCCCATGCCTGCACCCTGGATGGGGTGGGTGTAGGGGGGTGAATATAAACTAAACCCCCAGAGTAACTACACTCTCTGACTTAGCATAGCCCCCGTGTTGGGTCTGAGAAACAGCATCTGTGAGCAGATAGCCCCGCTCCTTGTCTCTCTGAAGCCCACTGGTGGTCTGAGGAAGGCCCTCTCCCCTTCGACATTTACTGTCCTGGAAGGCAGGCTGTGTTGGGGGCAGAGGGCAGCAGGGACTCAGGGATGACTGGCTGTGAAGGGAGCAAGTTTGGAAGACACATCTCTTTGGTTTCGGTCACACGTGCAACTTTCATTCGCAGATGCCTCCTATTTGCTTGTGTTGTCCAAGCCCCATCAATCTGTTTCTGAGCCTTTGCACTGCTGGTTGAAGGCTCTTCCCGAGTCGGTGCCCGAGAAAACAAGAGGAAGAGGAGAAATCTTTGAACATGTGAAAGTACATTTCTGCCATCAAAACACGGGCTATGGGCTTTCTTTTTTAATTCTGAATTTCTGTATAAAAGTGTACTTTGCAATGTCAAGGTGACTCTCACTCTGGGTGGGAGTACGGGAGGGCCTGCTCAAGGACTTTGAAGGTCTAGTGAAGGATAAAAGCACGGTCGTGAGCAGTACAGTAGGTCATTCTGTCCTCTGTCCACCTGCTGAATTTTCTTCCCATCTCCTGATTCAGATTTCGGAGCTGGAGACACGACAGCCCTGTGGAAGTGTCTGGTTGGGGCTAAGGAATGCCTGGAGTCAGGTATTCTCGGCAGGGAGATCTGAATTATTTGCTTCGGAACCAGCTGACCTCCAGCTGAGCCCAGGGCTCGGGCTGTTTTTGGTGACCGAAAGACAGTCTGGGCACCATATTTACCTTCAACAAAAAGAAAGTCCAGGAAGGCCAGAGAGAGGACACCTGTGGTGTCAGCCTACTGGCTAGAGTCCCCAGGCACGAATGAACCTAACTTGGGGTCCCCGGTCAGGAGAGTTGGACGGTCGCTGAGCACCCAGAGGACATTTACTGCCCTGCCGTGCCCTTGGCTGGCTTGAAATGACTACAGGAAAGAGCCAGCCCACAGCTCTGCTATCGCCTGCCCTTTACTCCCAGGTCCGGGGCAGGCTGCACGGCCAGAGACCTGGAACCCCTTTGCTGTCCCCCAAGTTCCTGCTGCTATTTTCCTGCAGAAGCCCCCCCACTGGCTTTCAGCCACCCCTCACTTGCATCCTCCACCCCTGCCTTCCGACCTGTGGTCTTCTCACATGAAGACACCCCCTTCTTCGGTGTTAATTAGGGGTGTGACTGCGTGACTCCCTGGAGTGCTTGGCTCACGCCAGTGACTTTTACCCCTTTTATGACACAAACCCCCCTGAGATGCTATGGGAATGACTAAAAATTTTTAAACCAACCATACTAAGTGTTGGTAAGGATGAGGAGGACCTAGAATTCTCAAACACCGCTCGTGGGAATGTAAAACAGCGCAATTACTTTGGAAAATAGTTTAGTAATCTCTTAAGAAGTTAAGCATAGACCTACTAAATAATCCAGCAATTTCACCCAAGAGACGTGAAAGCTGACGTTCATGAAAGATGCAGACATGAGTGTTCATTGCAGCTTTGTTTGTAACAGCCAAAAAGCCAGGAACAACCCAAATATTCATCAACAAGTCAATGGATTAAAAAAAAAAAAATTGTGGTTCATTCATACCATGGAATACTACTTCATAATAAAAAAGAATGAGCTATTGATAACACACAACAAACTGGGTCAATCTCAAGGTCGCTGTGTGAGTGAAATAAGGTCCAGCTCAAAAAGTTACGTACCATATGATTTCGTTCATATGCCAGTCATGAAGTGACAGGCAGAGGCTTGATAAGCGCTTGCTCACTGGGGCTCATCCTTTGGGAACTCTTGCCCTTGGAGCTCTCCTGACACACTGTGAAGCCACATGAAGATGCTACGTCAAGGAGCATCCGGTCAGCAGCCCTGGCTGAGCACCCAGCCAACAGCCAGATCCAATGGCCACCTTGGATGTTCCAGCTCCCAGATGGCTGCAGCCCAACCATCAGCCCAAGGAGCAGAAGAACCTCCCAGCGGATCCTCGTCAAGCCCCAAACTCCTGAGAGGTAATAATATAGTTGTTGCTTTAAGCCACTAAGTTTTGGAGTGGCTTGTTATACAGCAGTAGATAACCCAAATACGTTCTTAGCGGTTCCTAACCTATATCCTACTAGCTTGGCAGCTCTGGTGTGAAAACAAGGCCTGTTTATAAGTATCTCCTGCAAATGTCCTGGAGCTGCCCCTTGAATTGACTTGGGCCATGTGTCCATCCGGGAACTAGTATGACCATGGCCAAGGAAGGTACCAGGCAGCCAGACCTGGGTCATACGTCCAGCCCGGAGGTGGAGTCAGCCCTCAAACAGTGGCACGCGGACAGAGAACAGGGAAGATCCTCTTCCAGAGGAGGGTCAAGTGCAATTAGCAGAAGCGGGGCACCATGTGCGGGCATAGCAGGCCACAGACTGGACAGCGGAGTGCGGAGCGGGGGTCAGAGCAGAACTCTACTGGACAGCGGGGGGCCCCAGCAGGGGGAGGAAACTAGTAGATTTGGGATCTGAGGGTGTTTCTGTAGCTACAGCAAGATTAATTTTTGTGCAGTTTACAGGGGATAATTTTCAGCAAAGCATTACACCGGGGCTGGGACATAGTAAGGTCTCAACTGTTGATAGCTATTATTATTTCATTTTTATTATTAGTGCTAAATAGTAGCTATACATATTAATAATAGCTATTCCTTCCTCTGCAGACTTTAGCCTGTATTTGGTCCCCACACAGGCTATATTTACAAAGAGGTGCATTTGGCTCTGTTGGAAGGACTGTCCCCAGTCTACTTGGCCCCAGTATTTAGAGTTTGAGAAGTGTCGCGCTTGTCTGTTTGAAAAGATGTTGTCTTATTAACTTTAGCCACAGGGACTGAACTCCGATGTAACTTCTCATTTAGAGACAAATAACTCAGCCTGGCCTAGTCCTGTCTGGTTTCAGGGTTTCCATGGAGACAGGGATGGATACAGAGGTGGCTTTGAAAGCTTTGACACCTTCTCATGCAGCCAGGAGACTGGCAGTCCTGGGGGCTCTTCCGTGAGTCAGAGGCAGGTGGTGAGGGAGGGGTGTATGTATATGCATGTTTGTGTGTTGGACTTGACGTTGCATATCCACGCGTGCACAGGTGGTCCTCTCTATATGAGACAATGGTACTTCTAGAAACCACAGCGAAAAGCCACCACACATGCCTGGACGATGTAGGAGAGGTCTCCAGGACGGCTGACCATAGATCCTCCTGTGAATGGGGCCTCGCGCTGGGCTACGGGGTGGCTGGTATTTGCTAACTTTTAAGGTCTGACAACTGAATGTGAATGGCTTGGGTGCGAGCCCTCGGGGTGCGACAGAGGCAAAGGTGGGAGCTGTGGCCATGGTCTCTCGGAGCCTGGACCAGGTGCACTATGGGAGAAGAGATGAAACGCAGAGGTGTGTACGTGTCTCTAGCACACACACCTCCAGCCCATGTACTCTACCTGGGAGTCGAAGCCTACTGTTTCACTGCGGAGCTTTCACTGAGCACCTGGTGCTCACCGGGGACTGTCCCGCACGCAGCCCTTTCCTTAAGAAGCTCTCAGTCTACCCGGGGAGGCAGATAGGCAAGCCAGGAGTTAGAGCACGTGGGCCACTCAGGGCCATGCAGCCTAGAGGATGGAGCCAGCCCCACGCCCCGGGTCAGGAGAGCCTCGCGCCATCTGGAGAGACGCTCTTAGCTCCCTTTCTTACTTTCGAACTCACAGGGAGGGCATGGAGCATGCATCGTCCCACTGACCCCACCCTCTGTCAGAGTGGATGGCCGGCCACGTGACCCGCCATCCTGGCCTGGCCCCTCTCCTCCCGTCTGTGGTTTAGTGACTTAGGCCAATAACGCCCCGCCTCCCAGCACCCATTTTTCAACCTAGGTTGAGTCTGTTTCCTGTTACTCGTAGCCCCCTACAATTCAACTGATCCAGGAGGTGCCTTGTGACCTGGTTTCTAAAGGAGGCAGCGCTTGTCAGTAGGTGAAATGGGGAAGAGCTCATTAGAGAGAGGAATCTCACTGGAGCAACACTCTCTGTCCAGCTATCAGAAATCCCACAGAGAGAGATCAGTTATCTGAGCCAGACAAAACAGCAAGTGAGAAACAGACCTGCGATGACTTTGAATAAAGAAATCCTCCGTTCCAGGATATAGAGTCAGTTTGTTGAATATTCCTAAAGAAATTGTAAACCCGAGTAAGAAACTATAAAAAAAATGAGCAAGTATAAGTTTCGGACATTGAAACTACAGTGATAGAAATTAAGGTCGAAATGGACAGGTTCAAGGTCAGGATTGACATAGCAGAGAAGAGAGAGCTATATGAACTGGAAAATAGATCTAAAGAATTTACCCGGAAACTATCACAAGGACAAAAAGAGATGAAAAAAATAGAAAAGGATGGATAGTTTAGGCACGGAGGCATCTCTTGGATTTTTTCCTTTCTCCATTTTACAGAGATTTGATGAGCACCTATTAACTCCAAGCCTTGTCTTAAGTACTGGAGAGGTAAGCAGTAGTGAATAAATTATAGACACCGTCCCTGTTCCTACAAAAGCCTTGCTCTAGGGCCGTGACTTTCAAATATTTCAACCACGGCGCACTAAGAAGTACATTTTCCTTTGTGAGGCAGCACAGACATGCCACACACACTAATGCAAGTGCAGTACGTATGTAGTACACGTGATATGATCTGACGTTTTGTATTTTATTCTCTTTTCTTACAGACAAATGCCGGTTGCAGGCAACTAAATTGATTTTATGACCCGTGACTGCTCGGATCACTCCTGAGGTTTGAAAAACGTTGATCTAGTGCAAAGGTTTTGCCACGCGTTCCTTAAAACTGTGATTTTCAACGCATGAAACAATGTACGTAGGGTTACCACAAAAACGTATCACACCCAAATGCAATTATAAGCGTTTTTAAGAAACACATGCATGGTATGGTCAAATACGTGCTTCATTACTAACACATAAAACGGAAGATCAGGCGGCCACTGCATGTTTTGAAACTGACGAGCAGAAAGCTATTTTGAGAATTTTGCAACCACGGTACTGTGATATGGGCATACCTGTGATTACCGTTGGTGACAAAGCCACAGGTGCTGAGATGACCCCGGAGGGTCACCTACATTCATAATTGTAAATTTTAGAAGTTTGTGAAAACAAAGCATCATTTCCCATTCAAGTCGGTAGAACTCAAGGGGCCCTGGGCCCCGGATGGGGATCCCTGGTCTAGCCGATCCACACTTCATCTCAATAGTCTCAAACATTTTATTGCAGCAGGGTTGCAGGCTCTGAAAGGAAGTAGCAGATAAATGATGTTTGCTCAGCAGCTGTCAGAATCGGCCGGAGAGGCTCTCCGCTGCCCACGGTGGATCATTTTCCCCACCACCCATTGAGTCTTATTGGTCAGATAAAGAAACGTTGATCCACACCCCAGGGAGACTTACAGACACAATTTTTGGGGGTGCCGGTCACTGCGGGCGGCTGATTTAAAAGTTAGGGAAGAAGTAAGAGCTGCAGAGAGCTTTAAAGGCAGCGAGTGTACTGGCAAGGGTTGAACAGGAAAGAACCCCAAAGTCCCCTCCTCTCCCCACCCCCCACACCCCCTCTATCCTGGTCTACAGCAGTGACTGCCCAGTGCAGGTGGGTCCTGCCGTCCGATTCGTTTCCGGTCAGCTGTATTCTGCTGGGACGAAGCACATTTTTCGGAGGTGGCTGTGTGTGTATCTCAGGACTGACTCGCTGCCATTATGATATAGATGTGAGTGAGGCCTCAAGGAACATCCACTCAGGCTGTTAATAGGTTGACATTAAAAGGAGGGAGGGAAAAAGCAACAAGCCAGCGCTCTGGACCAATTTAGTTGCTGAATACACCCTAAGGACGGAGTGGGAGGGAGCGTTTTATCAGCTTCCCGACTGTCACAGAAAAGGCGCCTGCTTGCTAACACGTCTCGGAGGAAGTCACTTTGAGACTACAACTGTTGGATAAATAATAAGATGTTTCCTTGTCTCTTAGAGGCCACATTGGGGGGTGGAGGGGGATTCGGAAGTTGCTGAAAATCGCCCGAGAAGTGTGGCGTGGCAGCTCCTTCTGCTTTTTTATGATTTATTCAAGGGCCACAAGAGGATCTCAAGTCCTTCTACTTTCCAATATTTTATTAAACGAATATGACACTCTGTCACGGTCGAGCTGGAGCAGGAGACTGGCCATTCGCATGACACAGGGTGTGTGAAGGTTAATTTTGTGTACCCACTTGGCCAGGTGAGAGCGCCTGTCATGTCATCCAACGCCAAGCGCTGACGGGAGGTTTCTGTAGATGTGGCGTCTATAGTCAACTGACTGTAAGCAAAAGAGATTGCAGGATTGCCTTTAGTGATGGGGGGCGGCGCTCATCCAGTCGGTCGAAGGCCTTAAGACCAAAAATGGAGGTTTCCTGGGAAGAAATTCTGTCTTGAGATTGCTTGAGTCTCCAGCCTCCCAGCCTAGTGAATTTCAGACTCGTCAGCAGCCATAATCACATGGGCTAATTCCTTACAATAAATCTCCCAATATTTTTGGTTCTATTTCCCTGGAGAACGCTGACTGATATGCGACCTGCCACATTTTCTCTCTTTCTTGAAACCTCCTCACTCCTTGGTTGGTCACTGTGACCCTTTGTCTCTCTTTCCCGTCTTCATCCTTCTCTCCTTCCACTTGTCCCATAAATGTTGGGGTTCTCCGGGTTTCTCTGAGTGAATGCACACTTTCTGGGGGATCTCTTCACTCATTTGGTTTCAACCTCCTCCTGGATCTTGATCATTCCCAGACCCTCATCTTTATTCTAGAACTCTCCCTCTTTCTTCAACATTATCTAACCTCCCCACCCGCGTCCCCACCTGCACCTCAGACCCAACATAGCCCCATGCTCTCCATGTCAGTCGGCAGGATTCCCATCTGCTAGCTGCCCTCAGCAGTGTCTCCCCTGCGAACAAGCCAGTTGTTTCTGTTCGCACCTGATTTCTTTAAAAGCAATCGAAGTGCTTTTTCTTTATTCAGATGAATGAAATCGGATTACTCTGAGGCGTAATCATTATACCAGGCACGTGATTTCCATAATGAGATAAATGGCTGTCTCCGCCCTGCGTCGCCCGAAATAAGTAATATGTGCACCTGTGTTTTTAATCAAAGTAGAAAATGATAACCAGGGCCAGTCGAGAGGCACAGCGAGGTTGATGGCAGCAATCGGAACCCATCCTGGAGAGTGAGTGAGAGGGACGAGGTGAGTTTGGGGAGACTGGCAGAGAGCAGAACTCAGGGGCGCTTTGGGCCTTGATAAGGACATACTCTCTGCCCTAAACATAACGAGAAGCCACTGGAAGTTTCCGGAGGAGGTCGTGAGATGATCAGATTGGCGTACTGCAATCATTCTGACCTCGGTGGGGGCCGAATTAGGTAGGAATGGAGCCTAAATTCCTGATTCCGATTCAGTTGCTCTGCGATGGCATCAGTGGGGTTGAAAAGTGTCCCGTGCGGCTCTAACACGGAGCCAGGGTGAGACCTTCGTGCTCTTACTCAGTCGTCCGAAGCTCGAGACCCCCCTGTGGCCCCTCAAGACACATTCACGCAGCCTCAGCCTCTGCTTCCACAGCCCAGCCTCCTTGGAGAGCTTGAACCCCACAGGAGCAGCCTGGTTCTACAGACGCCTCTGATGGCTGGGAAATTCTTCACGCCCAGTCCAATCTTCTCCCTCGGTTCAATTCGTCCCTTTGCGGAGAGTAAACGTTCCAGTTCCTTTGACGTGAGCTGGTTGCAGGGATCTTGGTTACTCGCTTTTGTCTTCCTTTTCTTTACGGAGAAGCAGGCACATAGGACGGGAAAGTATAAAAGGTAAGCTGAAGGGCAGATCGAACGTCGCGTGCCGGACCTCCAGGCCCCCGGATCCTCCAGTCAACCGCGTTTCCACTTTCTGTCTTTTCAAAGGAATTTTATGCCTTTACAAAGTCTACACAGTTTCGAGACAAAAAGTACCACATACACTATTCTGCACCTTGCTTTTTTTAAACGTAAAGATACATTCGGGAGATCATTCGACCTCAGCATCTCAAGTGCCACCTGATTGTTTTAAAAGCTACATGCGCGGTTTAATAGACCTGTGACTATGTCACCGTATGTGGCCAGCCCCTGTTTGATAATCAATATGTAGTTGTCAATCTTTCGCAACTATAGGCAAAGCAGTCATTAACGCCTTTGCCTCGTATATACCTCTTCGTATAGATTTCCTGCGTGATAAATTTCTAATAACGCGGCTGCCAGATCAAAACTGTGCGCATTTCAAATTGTCATACACATCGCCAAACTGCCATCCGACGAGAGGGTACCTGCTCTCACCAGCGAGCTACGAGAGTTGCTGGTCTCTCGTCACTCTTAGGGGACGGGCCAGTCTGTAACGCTGTCCTGGAGCGGTGTTGCCCCAACCCGAACCTACAATTTCAGCGCGACCCAAAGCCCACAGTGAACGTGGGCCATCCCCTCTCCTGTTCCAGTCACTACGCGTCTCGTAAAAAACTCCGCACCGAAGCTGCCCCGGGGAACACGGTCACGTCACAGGCATTTCGTCATCGGCTGCTAAAGCACGTTTCTCCCACGGCGAGCCTCGGCTGCTGGCGTTTTGAATGCAAATTGCGGTAACTTCCGCTTCACTGTGAAATTAATTTCCTGCTGCTGCTGTAACAAATGACACGGATTAGGTGGCTTAAAGTAACAGATTTATTGCCTCGCAGTTCTGTTGTTGACAAGTCCTAAATGGGTTAAAATCGAGGTGTCAGTAATGCTCTGTCCCTTCTGGAGTCTCTGGAGGAGAATCCAAGCCCTCGCCTTTTGCAGCCTCTAGAGGCTTCCTGCGTTTTTGGCTCCTGGCCCCTTCCTCCAGCTCAGAGCCGGTACACAGCATCTTCCAGGCCGACTCCGACTCTGACCCCGGCTTCCATCGTCACATCTTCTCCGACTCTCCTGCTTCCGCCTTCCATCATTTAAGGACCCTGTGGTTACATGGGTCTCACTTAGATAATCCAGGAGAGTGTCTCTGTCTTAGGATCCTTAACTCAGTCATATCTGCAAAGTTCCTTTTGTCACAGTCACAGGTTCCGGGATTAGAACATGGACATATTTAGGGAGTTGTTTTTCTGAAGACCCCACGCTGCGTGAAACATCGTTTTATAAAGGTGAATTGCTTCAGGTGCTGCTTGAATATAACGGGCTTTTGGTGAGGGCCTGGCCAGCTTCTCTTCTACGGGGACTGTAAATTAAGTGCCGACCGGTGCCCAGTGTTGAGCCGAGCATCCTTGGGGCTGGAGCGAAGAATTACAGGAACAACCTACATGTGGACCTGTGCGCTACAATTTTTACAGGACATTTACATCCATTATCACGATCTATTTCCCATTGTCAGGTGAGGAAGCCGCCCGAAGTCACACGGCAGGTACATGTCAGCGAGATTCTTCTGGCTCTGAAGCTGCCACTCTCCCCAGCACCATGTCCACCTGCACGAATGTCATGCTACCGGCTCACAGAGTCCCCAGTAAATGTCCTTGAGACCTTTTTTAGCCTCTGGGATTCTGGAGCTGCTTCTTTCCATTTGGGGTTGGAATAAGTGGTCCCTTTTACCAGTTTACACACTTGTTCTCAAGCTTTAACCACCCAGGACTCACGACAGTCTCATCACTGAGCAGGTCAGACCTGGGACAGCCTGTCCAGGTCCCCAACACCCCGGGAGGCATAGACCCTGAGGGACTGGGGACACGGCCAAGGTCACAGGAGACTCAGAGCAATGACCGACCCTCTCATTGACCTTCACCATCTCTTGTGGAGGTGCTGCCCTGGGAGCTGGAAGCTCTGAACACCCAAAGAGTCTGTCTGCCCGTTGCTCCAGAGAACATGATGAATTCTCATGATGAAACGGGAGGTCAAGCCGGGAAGGGACATCAGCGGAGTGCCTACTGGGTGCCGGCGCTGTCCGGAGGGAGCTCACTCAGGGCCCCTAACAGCTTAGATACCCTTATCGCCACTTCACTGATGGGAGCCCTTGGAGGTCAAGATCACGAAGACGGCAATGAATGGATTCTGTACTGGGTCATTCTAGTTCCCAAAGCCGTGACTTTTCTGCTCGCCCACGCTGGAGGATTTGCTGAGCCAGGTTCCAGGGTGGAAAATAACATCTGGCACCTGCCGTGTGAGTGTACAGCTCAGGAACCCTCGGCACCCCCGCCCCCTCCCCCGCAGGTAGGTTTGCAGCCGGTTGGATTAAAGCGAGTGTAGCCGGCAGGAGAGGCAGGGAGGGAAAGTGGAGGTGGAGGCTGGCTGTCCCCTGGATGCTGTCCAGTGACATGGGAGCAGGTGCCAGAACCCTCTCCCCACCAAGACGGGAGAGCGGAGGTCCAGCTGAGTGCTGCCAGCAGCGGGAGCGAAACGTCACAGCCGGTTCTCAAGTTAAATCACCAAACAAATAGCTGACCAGCGAGGGAGCTGGCGGCTTGTCCCGGAATGTTCTCGGGGCCGGCTTCGATTGCCATTTGTTGGAGTTGAGCTTCATTTCCATCTCCCCTTCAATTTAGACCCCATCTGCTCCTCCGTGTGCCTGATCCCACAGCTAGAGACACGGGCACGCAATTATCCAGCTCCTACGCATCTTTCTTGTTCTTCTCTCTGAGTTTAATTTCCGTGAGAGGCTCTGCCTTGAGCTTGTTTAAAACCCTGCAATTATGAGGAGGCACCTAACGAGACCAGGAGCGAGCTTCTGCACTGTGCAGCTATTTTTTTTTTTTTTTAATGAGATAAACAGAGGAAAATGTCAAACAGAAGGATTGCTACGTTTCTTTGATGGCTGAAAGGGTACCCAGCACTGCCAATAAACATGCTGCAATTGGCACGTGTGTCGGAGGGTGGGGGTGGGGGTTCCTGGGACCCAGGGGCGTCTTGGCCTTACCCAAGATGTGTCACCGGATCTTGCCGGGCTGAAGACCCACTGGCCAGTGCTCCCAGGCCTGAATTCTTCCAGGTCACGGTCGACAGGGAAGTGGCCCTGAGAGGCTGCGGCTGCCTTTCCAAGAGAGGTTCGTTTTCTCTCTGAGCTCATTATAGGGCAACAACTGGGGTGCTGGAAATTGCAAACAGCATGTGTCGTGATGAGTATTTTGACTTGGAAGACAGCATTCTCAGCAACTCCTAATGTCTGCGGAAACTCAAGAGGCGGCGGAGGAATCTGTCATGGAAGTGCCACTCACACGGTGTGGCTAATCATGAGAATTCAATTACAGAAGCATTTATTTAGTGCCTGCTGTGTACCTGGCTCTGCGTGGAGCACTCGGCACACAGAAGGAGTCAGAGGAGCCCCTGCCCTTCTTAAGACACTAATGGAGGGAACCAGAGAATCAAAAGGCAGGTGTGAGTAATGAAGTCCTCCCCATGCCCCTCAAGGCCACTCCCCCGCCCCCCACCGGGTTTAGATTCAGCAACAAAAGGAAAGGACCAGATCAAGGCTTAAGTTCTTTCTTGAACCAACACCCCCTTCAGGCTGACTCTTCTTCCCCAAGGGGGAACCCTGTCCTTGCCCTCTTCCCCTCCCTTCTGCCCCCAGCTGGAGCCCAGCACGGGCTCAGGGGGCCCAGGCCAGCCTCTTCCCGAGGCACACTTGGGAATGGCTCAGTGCCATGCGCCCCAAGCTCGGTCTCACACTGGGGCTCCCTGGCTCGTTCGTCTGACAGTGCAGATGCCAGGCCCCTTGGCACAGGTTCTGATCGTGCGGGGTTCGGGTTGGTGTGTTTTCAGGGATCAGCCCAGGTGATTCCGATGCATGGTCAGGTTTGGGAACCGCTAACCTAGGGCCAAAGGATGCTTTTTCCATCTCCAGCCGGTGGTGCTGGCAAGTGCCTCTTCCCCTCTCTGGGACATTTATCCCCATCTATAAATGTACACTGGGTGATGTCTGAGATCCAAGGCCTCTAACTACCTGTGTGTGTATAAGGCAGACCACCTGGGCGCCCACCTGCGATTCTGTCCTTCCTTCATGAGCCATCCGAGGAGAGAGGGGAACAGGTGAGCCTAGATCTGGAGCTGATTCCAGCCCCTTCACCTGTGTCCTGGTCGACCTAAGCCAGGTCCCCTCCCCTCTATGGGCCTCAGTTCGGGGTAAATCCGTGAGAGTTTTCAGCAGGGAACCATCCCTTTGTATTTCTTTTTCTTTGGGATTTTCGCAGGGCAGAGAGCAAAGCACTCCGGAGGCAAAATAAAGAGCCCTGGGAGGAGGTTCCCTGTCCCCGCAGTGAGGCCAGAGGGACAGCTGTGCGGTGCACTCTGGGGACAGGCACTACGCAACCTGTCTCGGGGCACTGGAGCCCTGTGAGGGGCCAGAGGGAGGGTCGGCCCTGCGTCCAGCCTGACTCCAGGAAGGCTGGGCCACTCACCCGTGGTGACTGTCTAAAGCCTGGACATGAGCCCAGGTCCACTCCGAACACTGCCCATCCATCTCCCTCCAGCTCTCTGGTTAGTGGGGGGAACCCATGAAATGTCCCGCCTTTTGCACTCCACACCTAAAGATCTATTTAAAGGAGGAGAGAGGTTAACCCCGCCCCCCATGAAACTCCAAGGTGACACTTCCCATTCCCTTGCAGCTCCCTCCGCCCTCCACCCCACTGTCTGCATCCATTTCCCAGCCCCACAGGCTCTTAGTCCCCACACCGCCCCCCCAACCTGTACTCCAAGCTTCCTTCTCCACCTTCCTGCAGGTGAGGGGATCATCTGGGTGCGGGGGGGAACCGGAAGGAGCCCCTTTAACAATTTCCCACCAAGGTGTAAGTGAGACGATCACTACACTAAAGATTCTCAAACTAGTTCCACAGACAAAAGTCTGTCCGTAATGCTAGGTGGAAAATTACCTCTTCATTTTCACTAATCTCGAACTGAAATGCAGCATTACTTTCGATCATAAATGAGTAAGAGACCATAGGGAGCTTAGCTGGCCTGTGACTGTCACCAGTAGAGATGGCAGGTACCGTCACATGGCTTTACGGTTGCTGCAGATTTTGAAATATTGTTTAGGCCCATCTTTTGAAAGGATGGTAATTCTTAGACTGTCTAGGTCTTAATGTCTAGTATGGTAGCAACGAAGCACATATATTTCTTTTTAAAATTTTTTTATTATTATTTTTTTTAGGTGAGGCAATCCTTGGTTGACCTCACAGATTGCAAGGGCCTTGTCAGCTTACGATCCCTTATTTTTTAAAATTTTTTATTTTTTACGCCTACAGCACCTGGTCTTCCTAGGTGGTCTCTCATCCAAGTAATAACCAGGCCCGACCCTGCTTGGCTTCAAAATCAGACGGATTCAGGCTTCTTCAGGGTGGCATGGCCGTAGACACACATATATTTCTATATTGCAAAAATATTTTTCAAATATTTGGCAGCTATGTTTTAATATAACTGGTTTCCTTTGAGACCTTGTGGATTTTACTTCATTTTATAAAAAAATGTCATTTAAAGGACTCTATCAGGTTCACAGGCTGCCAACAGGGCCTAGGTACATGAAAGGTTAAAGACCCATCCTCTAAAGCAAGACTTGTTAGCGCAGATGAATTTCATCCACCTGTAGGCAGGTAGAAAAGCAAAGAATCTTTGATAATGGTGAGGGAAGGTGATTTTGAATATTTGTTGAAATTTCCAGGAGCTAGAAGAGATCTAAGTGATACAGAGCTTTATTTGTTAAATCAACTTTATTCAGCTTTAATTTATATACAGTAAAATGCATATGCTCTATATGCGCATTGTTCAAAAATTGTGGTAAAAAAACAAAAAACTTTATCATCGTAACCATTTTTAAGTGTAAAGTTCAGCGGTGTTTATTCACATCGTTATGTAAAATGCACCCATTTGAAACATGCAGTTCAATGAGTTCTAACGAGACATTTGTCAATACATTTGTGTAACCGCCAGTACGATTAAATACACAGTATTTCTACCACCCCCGAAATGCTCCACTTCGAAATCTCTACTGTCCCAGACCCAGTAACCATGACCTCCTCTTTGTCTCTACAGCCCAGTTTTGTCTTTTTTCTTTTTAAAAAACCTTCTCATATAAATGGAATTCTATAGAATATTCCGCAATGGTTTATTCGCCTGTTGATGGATGTTTGGGTTGTTTCCCACTTTTGATTATTACAAATAAAGTTACTGTGCACGTCCTCGTACAGGTCCTTTGGCAGGCACCCGCTTCCACGTCTCCGAGGAAAATCCCGAGGAGTGAGATGCTGGGTCGGTCATCAGGTGAGTGCATGTTTGCCTTTACAAGGAAGTGCCAACCTGTTTTCCAAAATCGTCGTGCCTTCCCGCCAACCACAGATGGGAGATCTGGTTGTTTCGTATTCTTCCCGGCATTTGGTATTGTTCATCTTTAATTTCAGCCGTTCCCTGGGTAGCTGCGTATCATTGTGGTTTCATTTGTACTTTATTGATGGCTAAGAACGTCGAGCGCCTTTTCGTGTACTTGCTGGCCATGTGCCCATCTTCTTTGGAAGTGTCTGTCTAAATCTTTTGCCTTTTCTTTTTTATTATTTGTCTCCTTATATATTCCGGGTATAATTCTTTTGCCAGACCCATGAATTGCAAATATTTTCCCCATTCCGTAGCTTGTCTTTTCATTTTCTTGACGTTTTTAAGAGCAATAGTTTTAAATTTTGATGCGGTCCAGTTCATCCATTTCCTATTTTATGGTCATGCTTTTTGCATTCTATCAAAGACATCTTAGCCTGCCTCAAAGTTGAAAAGATTTGCTCCTATGTTTTTTTCTGAAAGTTTTATATTTTTAGTCTTTATACTTGGATCAGAGATTCGAGTCCGGCTTAGTGTGTGGGGCGAGGTGTGGATAAGGTTTATTACTTCTTTGCCATGAGTCTCCAGAGAGTCCAGCACCATTTGATGGAAAGGCCACTCTTCCCACTGAATTGCCTTAGCACCTTTGTCGGAATCAACTGACCATATTCACGTGGGTCTTTTTCCAGACTCTCTATTCTTTTCCATTGGTTTGTATGTCTGATCTTACATCACAGCTTTACTTTAAAAGATGAGAAATCTGGGCCTGGAAGAGTGAAGTGCTTTGTACTAGGTCAAAAAAAAAAAATTAGTTAGAGGCCAGGATGGAATGTGACTCTTGTAAATATCCACCTTTAGCTCTTGTTAGAGGCCAGCAAATGGGTAAATAGTAGTGTGGATAT